>NW_017729022.1:75313638-75320757 GCF_001723915.1 Gavialis gangeticus
TCCACCACAGAATTTAAAACATGATTTAACAGGGTTATTTAAATGGTTTCAATTAAAAAAAAAAAAAAAAAAAAAACAATGCACCCTGACTGTCCATCATAGTTACTTAAGGCAAGTGCCAGGACAGTAGAGCCATGGTTCCCAGTGATTATCAACACCTCTCTTAGCTGCAAATCAGCTCCTCCGATAACCCAGTGAAAAGGGAATTACAATAATTGAGCCTCGAGGTCACAAGAGCATGTATGCTGTCACCAGCATGTCGCAAGATAAATAAAGCTATAGCCTGCACAAATTACATAGCTCAAAGCCACATTTCCAAACCACTTTCAAAATTATCTCTTCCTCAACCTTGAAAAGAAAGCAGCACTGTTATTTTGGTATCGTTTTTAACAAGATGGTATACTCCTTTCCATGTCTTTTCAAGCTGAAGTGATTTATTTGTAAGCTGAAAGTCAGTTTTTTGGTTTGGTTTGTTTTTTAATTATCATCATTCCCCATTCACAGAAATGGATGTCCCAGACATGGGTCTGAAATATGACTTTCACCTACAACATTCATGTAAGTTATACCATTATCTTAAGACAGCCCAACAGCAGCAACGCATGTTCTTGTAAACTCAAGGTTCAGTTACTGTAATTCCTTTACCTAGATTATTGGGGAAGCTGATCTCCTTGCAGCTTGTTCAGAATGCAGCAACACAACAGCTCAAATGCATGAACAATCAGTATCATAGTCAACTTATTATGCACTCTTTAAATTGGCTGGTTATCAAATAGCACCTGGAATTCAAACTACCTTTATTGCTTTGATGTGAATGGGACTGGCCCTTGTTGCATTGGAAACCCCACCTGCAGGAACCTCCACTGAATGTTTTTACATTCATATACCAACCTGTGTTTAGGGATTCTCTCTTCAGGCCAAAACTCCCTATGTGAAGGGTGGTAAGTGGGCAGGCAGAATGAGGGTGCAGGGCCGCTGTATCAGGCCCAAAGACCAGCTCCACAAGCCAGTCTGGTGCAGGTGTCACATGCAATATGTGCCCCAGATTGGCCCCACATGCGGCTTGCATCTCCTTAACCCCAGCCCCACACCCGGCATGTGGCACACACCAGCCCCTCAAGCTAAAGACTGGTCCATGGCCCTATGTACTGTATCTGGCACGTGGGGTCAGTCTACAGGCCTGCTCCAGACCAGCCCTGGATCCAGTGTGCAGGGTCAGGACTTGACACCATATGCAGCCTAACCTGGACCCACCCTCTGCATGCAGCAGGTGATGCCCATGCCAGAGTGGCCCTGCATGCTGTATCCAGCACATATGGCTGGTCTGTGGACTCAGTCCAAATCAGCCACAGACCCAGTGTGCAGGGCTGGTCCAGCACAGGCACCACATGTCCCTGACCAGCCCAGTGCATACTGACTCCAGTTCTCATGCCACATGCAGCCTGAGCCAAATTGGCTTTGTACACCATGTGCAGAGTGCGGGTCCAAGGCCAAGGGCAGCACATACTGCATGTGGCGCACAAACTAATCCATGATGCGCAGGCAACACTGCAGGCCAGGTGGTAGGGCTCCATGGGACAACCCACAGGCTGGATCTGTATCTTTCATGCTCCTGCTGTACATGATTTGAGCTCTTGTGGAGACAGTTCTGATGTAAAACTCCCCCCACCTGAAATCCAGGTAATTTACACTCTCTCAACTTAAGAAAATACTAACTTTTTTCAAAGGTGTTTCCAAATTCTCTCTCCCATTTTACACTTTATTTATCCATCTCCCTGTAACTTTTTTTCTTTAACTAAAACCTGTGAACCTCAAAAAAAAAATTGTTCTTTGCTTGTTGTCCAGCAATCCAAGCACTTTTCCAGAAGGTATCCTTTTCTTAAAATATATAGTCTTCTTAGTCACGAAGTATAAGAATTCCACATTAGTTCTATTTGTCAGCTGCTTTAACTACAAGTAGTCAATGCACTGTAGCACAGTGGGTTAGAGCAGTACTAATAACACCAAGGTTGCGAGGCTCACGGCAGCCGCACAGTAGGCTGGTGTAAGGACACTTTCCACCCCTTCTGTTTAAGCTGCGTCACTATGCAGGAAGGAATGCAAGGTACATGGGCCTGTGAAGACTGAGTGAATGAAGGAGCCCAAGTCTGTAGCGTTCAATCACTGCTGCACCCCAGGGCGTGCTCCATCCCTGCCTGCGTGTACCCCCAAAGACCTTTCTAGCTACGCCTGGGGGAACACATACCCCCGGATAACAACCCCCGACCCAACCCATAGGTTACTAGATCCTTTCTTGGATATAGTTGCTAGGGCTAGGGACAGAAGTTACACAAACTGATTTAAGTGATCAGAAACTGGTTTAAACCTGTAACAGAACAGAAACTCAGTGCACATAAATCAGTTTCAAAATGGCTGAAACTGGTTTAAAATAAATCTGGTTGAATGTAGTATCAGACTTAACCGATATAGGGCAAACCATGTTATTAAATTTCTGTCCCAGACCCCTTCCTGGTTCAATCAAGATAAATCACAGTCCCCCAGCATGCTTTGCAGCACTGGGCTGGGCTGTGCCGTCTGCTCCAGAGAACAGGGCTAGCTCCATCCCTCAGCTCCTTAGCTGGCACAGTGAGAGTTGGCTCACTGGCCAGCTCACTGCCCCCCCCCCAGGCAAGCCCCAGCTAGGGTCTGGAACCAGAGAGTGAAGTTAAACTTACCTTCCCCCAACTATAGAGCTGCCCTGACCTGCTGGCTTACTAGGTGCTGGCTGCGACTGTGGACTACAAATCCCAGAGGCACCTGGAAGCAGGAAGAGGAAGTAACAAGCAACCCTGCAGAGTCCTGCTGCTCTGATTTTGGACTGAAAATCCCAAAGGCCTCAGGAGCAGCAGGAAGAATAAGCAAGCACACAGCCCATGCTGTGTTTACAGTTCTTCAGAGAAAGAACTATTCTTGTTCAAGCTTTTATGAACTCAATGCCACTACCTTCCTCCTCTGCCCACGCAGAGCATGGGCTGGGGCCTGGCCACACCCCCTCCACTCCAGCAGGGAAGGGGAAGCGAAGTCTTGGAGGGCTTCTGTCTTCTCTCCCCTTTGGCTGTGGCTGGCAAGTGTGCTCTAGCACCCCCCTGCTTCTGGCGTGAGCCACTGCAGTCATGTGGCTCCATTTTCTGAATCAAAAGTGAATGTGTGTTCATTTATTGATCAGTTCAATCCATTCAGTTTAGACTAACCTGCAAAGACTGACTCAATTCAGCCTCAGGCTTTTTGACTGTCTATATTTAGCTCTATGCACAGTAAGCTAGGATGTGAAGTTATGGTGCAAGGAGGCAGTGTACAGGTACTTAGTACATGGACGCTTACTTTATTCTACACTAGTAACTTTGTGTAGAGGGGAGAGTAGATCGTACACTGTAAATTCATATCCTAGCTTACTGAAAACTAAGCATCCTGTACAGACTAGCCAAAGGGCTAGGCCTTGTCTACACTCAAGTTTTACTGCTATAATTATACTGCAGTAATTAAATGGTACAATATCCCTGATGTGCACACAATTACACCAGTATGAAGGTGTTCATATCTGTATGTCTTACTCCACATGTAAACACACACAATTATAATCAACTCAAAACCAAAGGTGAAGGAACAAAGAGGGAAAAGGAAAGAATATAGTGGGTAGATGAAAGAGAACAGAACAGAAAACAGGGATAAAGATAAAAAAAAGACGAGCACACTAAAAAGATGCATCTGTTAAGACAAGAGAGATAAGTGGACTGAAGCCAGGAAAAAGAAAGTAGCTTAAATATAAGTAACAGTACACTTAGAAATGTTAAGGTTGATAACACTATAATTGCAGTTTATAAACGTTTTATTCCTTTAAACTGCAGGGGCACACATGGACTTAATTTAAGCAAGAAGATTTATTCTTCAGATTAGTAGGCAATGGTGTTAAGTTTTCAAGCCCTATTTTACTTTAATATTAAACAGAGTATTGCTTCTCATGTTGTAATGAGTCTTGATATTTGAAAATGTGTGAGTCATCCCCTGCAGAATTGAGTTTCTATACAGTACCTGCTGTTAGTGTTTCTACTACACCAGTGTTTTTCAAACTGTTTCACAGAACCCTCGGGTTCTTTGACAGGTCATCAAGGGTTCTTTAAAGAGACTGGGGGTAATGGCAGAGCAGGGAAGGAGGCAGCAAGCCTCCTGGCTCTACATCAGTCTTTAGAATATGAGTATGTATTCCACTGCAGAAGTGATATAAAGGGGTTCTGTGACTTCAAGAAGTTTGACAGTGACAAAAGAAAAAACTATTTTACTGGGTATTTTAGGGCAGAGATGGCCAGACTACAGCACCTGTATCATAAGTGGCATGGGTAGCTTGTACATGTGGCAGGAGCACACTCCGGAGGGAACAGGCAGCACAGCAGCAGACAGAGCAGGGACACTGGGCAAGGAGCACAGGCTAGGGAGCAGAAAACAGAGCAGCAGATCAGGCAGAGGGAAGGGAATCAGTGTGTCAGTTAAGGAGGGTGCAGGGATACATTGTGGCATATCTGAGAGAAAGGATGGCCTCCACTCTTTTAAAGAACAGCAGGGGTCAAACTTACAAGAGGTGCCAATCTGACTATACACCATACCCCCATGGATCTCAGCTAGTCAGAGATCCCCATTAAACAACACTGCCTCCAAGAACTTAAGCAGTGTGTTTTTAGATTAGAGAAGAGATAGTTGAAGAGCTGCTTAGAATCTCATTATTTTCCAAGTCAGAAATGTCAAAGGCACACAGGAAGGTATGAGTGAGACCAAGAGATACTATTTGTCTCTGGCAAGAGGTACTGTAAAGAACCATCCGACTAAACCTTTTTAGGTAGGCCTCTGTCTAAATAATCCAGACAGCCTTGTCATATTAGGTGTTCCTTCCCAAGTCATTATTTTTTCCCTCTGTGATGAGGTTCTTTGATGTCTTTTCACAAAAGCTAAGAGAAGAACCTTGTGAAACCTTTTTACAAGGTTTCTTCTTCCGTCCCCACCAATAAAAGGGCAGGTACACAATTTGGATTATTTAGATCCAATTTTTATTACACTGTTATATTTTATAATTATATTTTAATAATTTCAAACAGCTTTTGCTTCTTAAATTGTTTAGTCTAGTCTTATCTTATTTTAACAAGTGGCTTCCTCTAAAGTTAATCTGAAATGTATATAAATGAAAGCACACTACATCTACCACCTTTTGAGGTTGAAAGAAAAATTGTTTAACAGTTATATAAACAACTTTCCATTATACTATTTCTTTAATAACCAGAACAACCCGTTAACTACAAACATGCCAACTTTGAGTACTTAGAATAATTCACGTGTTACTTCTGGATGTATTGAATTTTGTATTTTTCTAGTTTGTACTCCTCCTCTCCCCCCAACCCACCAAATACTGGATTCATATTAAGCTTGAATTCAACTGAAAGTGATGTCTGTTTTTATTATAAGGCTTAAAGGCCCTTTTCTATTTTGCAGATGGTAGAGAATGCTTTGTTTTCTCTGCTGACATTGCTACTATATCAAGAGGCTCTCCAAAAAGTTTTCCTCCTGAATAATTAGTGAAAGCTAATAAGTGCTTTGCATGAGAATCTGCTACCCAGAGCCTTAACCATAAGCGTCTCCTAGATACAGCTTTGGAGGTCACTGATCTCACACAGAACTTTAATGAATTCAATGATTCACTGAATACAAGATATGGGGTTGTTATCTTATTCAAACCTGGCTTTAATTGTCAACTTTAGAACACAAGTTATCTTTCAGCTAATTTGTTTGTGCTAACAAGGCTCTGGGAAAAACACAGATGCTGCATGAGATTTTTTTTTTTAAATGAAGATAATTTGATTTCCCTAGTTTTTCTTCTGGGGGAAGTATCTTTCTTCCACCAGTATAATTAATAGTACATTAAAAACTTAGAGATTGCCCAAATTAGCCTTCCATATGAATCACAGTTTTTACTTTTCTTAACTTGGAATATCCATAGCTGCATATTAAATATAAAATATTACAGTGCTCAGATTGCATCATCAGGTACTCAAGAGTTAGAAAACATGAGAATTGAAGTCGCACATGAACCTTTGCTTGGGTCACTTATGTGTATGCACGATTCATTCTTTAGTCACCTTTTTTAATCCATACCACTCTTCCTACCTCCAAGCCACATGCTACTTTCAGTGTAAAGTAGCAAAGGGGTTCATTAATTAACAGCTATTTAATATTTCTGTTTATATGCAGTATACAACTCCAGGCTTTATTTATTAGGCATTACCCAACCCCTTCACTAAATAAAGAACTACTGATTTCCCTTTTTATGGTACTCATAACTACAGCATCTAAATACTTCACAGTCATTGCCAGATTTAGCTGCACATCACCCTCAAGGTGGTATAAGTCTCAGGATACAAAGGGGAAATGAGATATCAAGTGCCCATTACCTTCAGGTTACCAACTTGAGTTGCCTAGGACACAATTTTCCAGAAAACCTGGTATTCTATACAGCATTTTACAAGTCCAAAATACAGCTTCACTTGATTTCACTTGCAGTTATGGGTGCCCAGCACTTCTCTGAGTCAGAAACTAAGTGATTTAAGCCATGCATCCAAAAGAGAGATTAGGTACACACACAGTGGGCACTTGTGAACATGACAACTTAATGACTTGACAGGCATTACAGAGAACTTGGTGGCAGATAATCAAGTACTGAAGAACTGAATTATCCGTTACTATATCTGTCACAGCATTTAACTACCTAATTTACAAAATCACATTCACTCATCCTGTAGTCCCATCTTATTCACTATACTCTAACTCAACAAAGAATGAAAGGTCACATTCACTTCAGAAAACTGTTGCTGCCTGAGCAATAACTATGACGTGCAATGAAAAAGGCCAGGCTTCTGTAAAAAAAATACAGTATGCGACCATTGTATTAAAGACTGGTTTATGACATATATGCACAAGGGACCAAATTAAGGTCACACAAGCAACTTTAGTTCAGGCATTTTATAACTTGAGTGCTTGACTTCACAACCTCAGTGTTTTTAGTTAGTTCTGCAAATTTCGGGGGGGGGGGGGGGGGGGGGG
>NW_017729022.1:75320845-75322987 GCF_001723915.1 Gavialis gangeticus
GGGGGGGGGGGGGGTGCGCGTGTTAAAGGAAACTATATTAGCAAACAAACCATCATGACTCTTATACACATTAGCAGCCGCACTGGAAGTTATGAATCCAGTGTCAATTTCTCCCGCTTCACCTAAGGGAGTAACTGATGTCTTTGAACGGTCTTACCTTTCAAGAGAACCAGGCAAGGGAAGGGGACAACACATCTTACCACTGGGTTTTGAAGTTAAGTGTTGACAGCAGATAAATGTTTAGATTTAATTCGAACTCTGTTCTAGTTTCTGGAGAAAGCAGGCTTTTTTAGCTTCAAGTCATTCTGTTCCCATACACTATCCACCCTCCTTTGTTACTGTCCCCTTCAGTATTTCTCATTCTTTTGCTCTTGTTCTCATCCACTCCCCCAGCCTGCCCATCCCCACCCCCCATCTTCCACTCTGCCTGGGCATCTGCAATGGAAACAGTAAAAGCAGGAAAATATTCCAGATTTCAGTTCTGGAATCCAATATCATATACAAGGAGTAGCTGTAAGGAAAGTTCAGCTCAGACGCTGAATTGCATCTTACATGGGGCTCTCAAAACAGAGCATAGTCAGTACAGAAATATTAGAATGTTATTGCCAGCCTCTAATAAACATTTTCTGAGCATGTTCAAATAATGACAAATTCTTCTAAACACGGGTGGGTTTTTACAAACAATCCAAGGAAATGTCCTTGCTTTATATATCAAGTCACTGCTCTAAAAACATCAAGATGCTTGAGCTTCTTGGCAAAACTGCTGCAAACATTTTTAAGCCCTGGCAACTTTGTTCTTAGATGTGACCTGGCTATTTAAGTAAGCATTCCCAAAAAGACTTAGCCCAAAGCAGACACCCAATATAAATTTTAGTCCAAACACTAAAATTGGCAGGGTTGTAAGGAAATGAATAAACGGATCTTAATAGAAAGTGTTCAGCAGCCTTAACTAGAGCCATCACTGGCTATCTTGTATCACTATAAATAAAGTTCCCCATTTAGCCTTCTGCTTTTGTCTAACAAGTTTCATTTAGCTTTCAGAAATTCAGAGCAAAGGCTGAAACTTACTTTCCATTATAACTGGTATTCTGACTGATCTCTTCCTAATTTCACTACAATACAAATCTGGTTCACATTGAGAATTTCACTAGGAAGAGAATATTTTTTTCATTATGCAGGAATATAAAACAAGATAGTCTGACTATTTTCATTTTAAAAAAATACTGCAATATTTCTCCTCTATAATAACCTGACCCAGAAACTAAAATCTGGATAAAATCCATTAGTCCTAATTATAATCAAGGTCTTTTTTCCCCCCTGCAAATTTAACAATTGATACCCATAACTTTAGAAAATCTATAAGGCCTAGTACAGACATTATAGTAATTATATCAATTACTTCCTAGGCGATGAAACATAGTATACCAATTTCTAGACTAGAAAAGAAGAAAAGCCTAAAGTCTGCAAACGAAGTAATTGAACGTGTGACTTTTCAAAAGGCTCCAGATATCAGGCTGCAAAGAGGCATCACACTTATCTCAGGATAAACCATTTTGCCCTAGGGACAAAGTGCAGTCATACAGCCGTCCATGTTCATTGTCCCAAGAAAAATCCTAAAAGTTTCCCAGATAAGATGTAGTAACAGTTTATCCCCGGATATTTCAAAGTACATCTGTATAGTTATCTTGGGCTTGCATCATTGAACCGATGGCAGAAAAGCAGCACTGCAGTCAGCCACTCACTATACCCAAATTAGAAGGGCAATAAATGCAAGCATATCTTATCCAGGGACAGAGGTAATGTCTGTTCTTAGCCTCAATAAAGTTTTTCCAAAGTAAACTGTTCACCCCTAAATCAGCCTCATAGATCCAGAAAACCTGGAAAAACCTACAAGCATTACCTGCTGTTGCTTAAAAGCCAACATATATAATTGGTTTAGGTTTTATGAGGTCTCAGGAAGTTAACAGGGAATTGGTTACATTGCTCAAATAGGAAAATTTTCTTCACAATTGCAAGTACTAAAAATTTACATACATTAAAATAAAAGCTTAGTTTCTGCAGAATCTAGTTTATTTTATGGCAAAAAAAATATCAAAGCAGATTAATCGGGACCCTTGTCGGGGGGGGGGGGGGGGGGGGGAA
>NW_017729022.1:75323150-75332025 GCF_001723915.1 Gavialis gangeticus
GGGGGGGGGGGGGGGGGGGGGTAGAAACCATGGCATGTGCCATAACTCTGCACTTCCAGGTCCTATAGTGTATATAAATGCTCAAGGAAAAGAACTTAAGAAAAGTGTTTATTCTTGTAACACTCCAGGGGTAGAGAGAATGGGAAAGGAAGGAAAGCACTCGCAAGCAGGAGCATGTATAACTTGTTTTTTTCTGATAAGTCAGTAAGAGCAAGAGCAAAAGTAAAATCAAAGACTTGAGTACCGGTACTGAAATTGACTTTAACTATATCAGAATCCAGCCTTCTGCTTGTGGATGCAGGTCTCATATAAGTATCCATCACCAAAAAATAAAGCACTAGACTAAAGAATCATATCATTTTATTCAATCAATAGCCTGTGGCAGAATTCTTTTTAAATGTTAAGTAAAATCATTACCATGAGGAGGATGGCAAAGGACTGTTAGTTCTCATCTCTTGCAAGGCTCCCCCATATACCTCTCTTCCAAAAGAGAAACAAAATTAGAACGTACAGTACTCCTAGCAACTACCTATGCAACAGAGGTCTATATTATCAAAAGCACCTATGGGTTAAACTCTGTAATGGAACGTGTTCTCTAACTTGGGTTTTCCCTTTAACTCCACTCACATCTACACAGGTCCTCACCTGATCTGGTAATGTTTTTAAATCAGTCTAGCTAGCCTGGCTGTGGAGCACAAAGTAGAGATGGGGTACCTCCTTCATTCCGCTAAATAAGCTACCCATTTTGGTGACTGCAGCCTGCGTTCTTGCTGCAGAGTGCTGATAACTAGAGAACACCTTCCCACAATTTCCCAGGGGAACTCAGGAGGTCAGACTATTTTGCCTATGTTTAGAGGTAGGAATCAGAACAGCTTATCTTATTGTTAGGTTAAGGACCTGGTATGTTGCCCCCAAAAAATCTAAGCAATACACAGGTGAGAACAGCAACAGTGAGAAGACCATAAATTTAATACTGTTTTGCCACACAGCTGCTCATTACATGGACTAGGTTGGGATTACTTGGACTAGGTTGGGATAATCCATGTATACATATCCAAATTAATTCTGCAATTATATAATCCCATATACCCTGAAATTTTAAGTGCCCAAGTCACTTATGTCCTAAATTGTTTACTTAAAATTCTCTCACACAGGAGCTACCCAACTGCTTTCAGCTTTGGCTCCTGTATAAATAGGAAAAAGACATACTGTGTGATCCCTGGAAAGCTTCTGGTACTGTCACTATGAAGGCAACCTTGGAACCGACACCTTTGGTATGCTACAGTTTTACAAGAACTGGGTAGCCCAACAAAGCAATTCTTTTGCCTACTTCTCACTGACCCAATTTGCCTTAATCTTTAGTCCACTAGAATAACAGCACCACCGCAAAACTACAGATGCAAGAAGGTCAGTCTGAAAAATGTTAAGAGCTGATTCTAAGGAATGATCCAGATCTATGCCATGTCTAAAAAGATACTATAAAAGTTTATATTTTCAAATATCACCTTTCTGTGCCCCCACTTTCATTCAGTGAAACTGCCTTTAAGTCAGTCAAATAAAACATTAATGTAAATGGAGGCAACATAATTAAATGTATGATCCAAGTTTAGCAGACTAGTTGCAGTCTGTCAAGCTGACAGTTTCAAATGAAAATAAATAGATTTAATACCGCAACATATTAAAAATTTAAAACGCATTCTCATTGGCTTTTAGAAAAAATGAAGAATTTCTGCAGAAGCTTTTTGCATTTGTGACAGACATCAGCATTGATGCCCTACTGAGCAAGAATGAACATTTACATCAAGAAAGACCAATTTAAAGTCTACTTTACTTAGTGCCAACGTAACAGAGAAAATGGTATTAAATATTAATTCAATTCAAAAAGAATTGACCTGGAAGGATAATTATCCATGTTACCAACATGAAGCAGGCATATGAAGACACTTAAAGCTTCCAAAATTAAATGAATTCTCTATATTCATATGCCAATGTCACAATGCAGAGAGAGAAAAAGACCAATAACCGAGATATGGTTTAGCAAATCTAAACTCACCAAAAGATTTAAGAGTTTAATAGTTCCTACTTGTCACTAACAGGTTAATGGCAATAGTACTGTTGTATCTGCTTACTTGAATTGCCACTAAAGTTCATTAAAAAATTCGGTTTAGGACCATGCAACAGCAACTTCCAAGCATCTGTACTGCGTATATGAAAGTCTTCACAGATTAGTCAAAGCTGTTTAACGCACCAGTCCTTCATTTCAAAAGGAAGTATAAGTAGAGTAGTTTGCTTACTACACTTGGGCAAGTAGTCATATAAAAAAGGAACAGAGACCTCATATTCTACTGTCTTTCATATAGTGAAAAAAAGAATTCTACCCAATAGTCTTTCACTAATACAAAGTGTTAGAAATCACAAAGACCTACAAGCATAATTAACTGGCAGTGAACAAAGTAAGCGCTGTACAAAAACGAAACTATAGCAAGACTGTACCCATTTTGCTACTATATGCTGGAAGAGGAAATGCATAACTTAAACATTCAATAGTTGACACTAATTGAAAACAAACAAAAACAAAAAAAGTCCTCTGAACCTTTTTTGCACCTGCTGACTGTTAAAAGTCCATATCTTGTAAATCTTACACTTGCACTATATGAAAGACAATTAAGTGTTTTCATATGCACTGTTATCCTGAGCAACAATGACCCTCTGCTTGCCTGGACTCCAGCTACCTCTATAGTTCACGGATGTAAAAATAATGAATTTGTGATAGTAAGTGACAAGACCCCCACATCTATGACAACAACAAAAGGAACTCTTAATCTAACTGACCAATTTGATGTATAAATAAAATTACTGTGCATCAAAGAGAGGGAGGGAAGTAAAACAAAGTATTCCAAGTTATCTAGATGGCAATGAAGATTATAATCAATTTTAAGTGCATAATCTTGGCACTGCAACCAATGCACTTACCTAGAACATACACTTAGCCAAACTCAGGGTAGACAGTGCTCATTAACTACAACAATAGCGTGCACTAAGCTATTTGCACCTAATTAAAGCTCTTTATTTGTTCCAGTTTCACCAGTTATAGACTTAAAGCATGCCACAAGTTAGACAGTGGTGCCCACTGTTCCTGTACACTTGAACTGTTTACGCACTTAACTGATTATACAGAAAATGAGTTGATTACAAATGAGAGGAAACAAAATGGGACCAGCATTTTGTGATACAGTTAAACGGATTATGCACTTGTCTGCTAGGGACCTCAGCAGTTCAGTGTGTTCCAAGGATGTCCAACTCACAGAAAGCATTGTATTCTGATTTAAAAAATAGCAAGTAGATGTGGATTTAAATCCTCAAATTGGACTGCCTAGATCCTGTGTGTCCCAAATCCTAGGCACATGCTCTAACCTTTATTGTTAAGGCAAAGGTAGCAGCCTCACCAGTCACACATGTTCCTACTTTAGAAGCAGAACTTCTGAAGTGATTGAAGGCACTTAATGTGCAACCTTAGTCAGGTAAATATGCTCCAGAACATGTATACCTCTTTCTGTACTCTATATAAAAGCACATAACCTCAGTCAAACTAGATCACATTTTGGGAGTATCCAAATGTTTCCACTGACTGCATAAGGTGCCCAAATATGGCTAAAGTGCATCACTTTCCTATGCTAGAGCACCTAGATTTTAGATGCTGAAATGCTAATATGTAGGTCATTCCAATGCAAAACTAGGTCTGGCCCTAAAACAATACATGGAACTGTCATTTTAAACAGATACCTACACCTATCTGCATTGTGAGGACTAGTACCCTACACTGGACAGTAAATTCAGGTAAAATAACTACCATAGTGCTTGTATGTTCTCTCCTGAACCACAATTAAAAAAAACAAAAAACCAAAAACCTCATCTTTAGTCTGCTCAAGAGTTATCAAGGTACTCTGAATTAATGACTGCAGAAACAAATAAACCTGGTTTTGAGGTTAAGATTGCATTAAAATGAATGGCTCAGAATATATTAATCTCTCTGAAAGCAGGTATCATTCATCCTCAGGACAACAAGACAAAGTTACCATTTAATAAAAGTTTGTTTTTGTTTTTAAGTTAACATGAAGCATCTCTGTTAATTTGGTCTTTAAACCAAAAAAAAAAAAAAAAAATCAATTTAAAGGCAACATAGATAGGCTTCTGCACTTTCAGTAAACAGTTCTCCAAGAATACATTAACCACCTTCCTGTTTCATATAAAGTGTTACTACAGCATCTGGTAAAGACCAGAGATACAATAAAGTGGCAGAATTTTGGAGTGGTAACCTAGATAAACTGCTATGTTAGGACCTGTTGAAGGTACTCAAATCTTTTATTTTAAAGTAGTCACTGTTCTGCTTCTACTTGTGAAAACATGAACAACTGAAATGGACATGAATGTTAACATTTAAATTAGAGCTGAAAGAAACAGAAGTCCAGATGCAAGTAGTATTTGGCAAACGTGAGGGTTTTTTTTGGTGAATGTTAAATTCAGTTATGGGGGGGCTGCATAGTTTTAGCCAAATCCAGGGACCTACACACACCTTTTTAAGCTTGACTCATTTCAAGATGACACTTTCATTTTGCAATTGACCTACACTTTAAAACTTAAAATATGCCCCAAGCCTAACTAAAAGGTTTCACTCAGAGTTAAAAATTAAACTGCATTTATTCAGCCACCAAAACAAACATAAAACAGCTCCTGTTTTGAAGTAATCCAAATTGGTAGTAACCAAGGCTCTTTTTGGATAACTAGACACCACACAATACTATTAGGATCAAAAGCAAAGAGAACACAAGGATTTTCAAAAAAACTGTATCCATTTAGGACAATTTACAACAAGTAATTTTCCTTCTAATACAGCTACTGGAATTTTCCATGAAAACCACTTAGCTCAAAGAACACAGTGTCAGCTTAAGAACACCTTTCCACCTCTTTCTGAATGAAAGATTACTAACTGGTTTTTAGTTTTACTTCACATAGAAGCTAACATACAAATTGTTTCCCCATGATCCAGTTTGTGAGACTCACTGTAACTTGAACAGTAAAGTGCAAAAAACAAACAAACAAACCAACAGAAAAAACAACTCAGAAGCAGGCATAGTAACTCAAAATCTAGTTGTTTGTGACTAAGTTGTTTGTGTCCCTTTTATACCCAATACAGTTTCTCAATTATTCAACTGCAAAAAAACTCAAAGGAAGAGGACCAAAAAGGAATATTGCATAATGTAGCCATTTATTTCTATTGTAGTAGAGATGTATGCAACAATGCAGACAAAAAATGAATTCAGTGTTCCAAGACATTTATTACCTATACCTCTGAGGTACAAATAGTTACCGTATTATGCAACCACTGATCCTTCTGGATCACTGTGTTGTGTGTGAGAGGTCACCAGGACCTTTGACGCATATCCCTGGCAGGAGTATGAAGGAGTGGAGACTGGCCAGACCCTTTACCCCTTGCTTTACACCATTAAGATGGTATCCAAAGGCCAGACCAAATCTGGACATTCGGTGCCTCAATGGCTATATAGTTACACACATTTCCACGAATTGAACCGGGTCTCCCACGTGGCTCACTGAACCACAACAGCAGGTGACCAGATGCTGTAAGAACAAGGGAAGCCTATGCTGTGCATATGCACACAAAGATAGAGCTGTTGTGGCAGGCACCATTGAGAAAACAGGCCAAACCTTAAGGGACAAGGATAGGACTTGAATAGGCCTTGCAGAACTGTGTTTTGAGAAAAGATACTAGTCAGAGGGGACCAGCAGGCACTGGGGGAGCCCCTGTTCCCCCGAGCACTACCAGAAGTGACTAGAAATAATGGTCACAAGCTGGCAGAGGGTAAATTCAGATTAGACATCAGGAGACGCTACTTCACGGTCAGGGAGGCTAGGATCTGGAACCAACTTCCAAGAGAAGTGGTGCTGGCTCCTACCCTGGGGGGTCTTTAAGACAAGGCTTGACAATCACCTTGCTGGGGCTGTCTGACCCCAGTACTCTTTCCTGCCACGGCAGGGGGTTGGACTTGATGATCTGCTCAGGTCCCTTCCGACTCTACTAACTACAAAACTATGTGGAGGAAGATGCTGACACTACAGATTAACTTCAAAAAGAAGTTTCAGACACTCAGTTGCTGCACTAAAAAGTCACAGAAAATAAGAGAAGAGGCAGTTAAGTCAGTGCACCAGGTAGAATGACAAGTAAAAAGACGACATAGGCAAAAAGATAAGGATGAGCTACAATTGGTTTGTATGTAAGGGTATGAGAAAAAAGTCAAGGAGCTCAAATACTTGTAGACAGCCATTGAAGAGATTTAACAGCCGGATGTTGTTATAGGAGTAGGTAAAATAGAGGAGTTTCTCTGTTGCATGCCAGATGGAATAAAGGAAGACTATACACCAGAGACACCACAAAGGAAGTTTTTTAAATGAAAGAGTAGCCAAAAGAAATAAAATGTTACAAAGGTAAACACATTTGTTGGATTCATTTGACCATTTGCCTCAAACCAATTCTTTTGAAAGCATCCAATCAATCAAAATTGGACCCAAACACAGCTTTTTAAAAGTGTAGAAATATTTTTTTTAGAAGAAAAGGCTTGTGCAATGTAGAAGTCTAAACTATCACTAAAGATTTGACAAGAGAAAGGCTTTTCAGCCTCTTTTAACAGACAGTTACTTGGGTCTCTTTGGACCTGCACAGGGAAGGGAGTACAGGTACCCAACACCCACAATAAGCACTCACATGCCACACTGGTGAACACAAGAACCTCAAGATAGACTGCAAAGAGTAGTTTCTGGCTTCACCCAGAGAACACATTAAAGATTAGGTTGGGGGGAAGTTTTCCCATGCAACAATTAAAAACAGCATCTTAAATATAATTAGACCTTTGCACTAGTATAGAAGCTTTAAATCAATGGTTAGACTATTACATAGCACTAAGCATAGAGTTATACCTTAAAACTACTTGGAGACTCAAATCCGGTGCAAAACACACCAGCTTGCATACTGAGCAGAACATTTTGTTGGGATCTTCATGAACTGCCCACTGGTCTGAGTGAAGTTAAGCTGTTGGTTATCACCTATAAAACTTTAAGTGGCCAGACCTCCCAAGAGATTCTCTCTTTCCCCAAGCTATACTAGCAGTTAGCAGAAGCATCCAAGTTGGATCCATTTCCATTAAAAAATAAATAGAGGTGGTAACTTTTCTTTGACCTGCTGCTCACCTTGGTCTGAAATATCACATTTGGGGACCTTCTGGCCATGCAGCAAAATATTTTTACAGTGCTTTTAAAGAGAAGGAAAGGGTTTCAACAGATATCTGTCTGGTTGGATTTCTGCTAAAATATTAAACATTATTGGTTTTTGTTACATGAAAGGATGTGAGGGCACCATGAATATGGACAAACTGCTGTATATGTTCTTAAATCTAAAGCTGTCAAAGCAATTTAGAGATATTAACTTCACAGCATTCCCACCTTAATAACAGAAAGACAAAGGTACGAAGAGGGCAGAGACAACCAGTGGTTCAGAGACTGTGGTCCAATGCTCTCAGCCAACACTTCCTTCTTTATGAAGTTTCAGAAATGGATAAACTTAGTTCCTTCAGTTCTTGCATGCAATAACTCAAACCTTAAAAGTATACCAGTAACCAATTTAAGGTAAATATTCAGAACCAAGAAATTATAAAGATCTGCAATTTATTGTATATACTAGAAAGAAAAAGTCATAAATTTATCACTTACACTGTTTGGAAATTTGTAACTGTATAAGGACATACCCCAAACAGCTTGAATTTTCATTTTAGGAGGCATACATTGTTTGACTAAATGACATAAAAGGCTGTCATGCCTCTAGCTTCACTTACAAGTTGGGCTTTTTTTGCCATTTTCCCTAATCCATGAGTATCCCAATCAGCCCAGCAAGACAAAGAAACAGTTACTTCATGGGACCAGTAACTTTTTTCCCCCGTTAGCAGATTATATGCAAAGAGGAGCGAGAGCTTTTTTTGTCCCTTCATCTTCCATCATAATCCTTTGGCAGCTTACAGTCTCCTGAAACACAACCCAGCTCGGAGAGAACACCTGCCTCCTGTTCCGCCAGGGGAGAAACAACAACAAAGTTGTGCTAAACCACTCCAATTAAACAGACAACCAAAACTTCATCCCCCCCCCTTAAAACCTCGAAGGCCTATATTTCAGGGTGCCCCCATCCACCTTTTTCATTCCTACCTGGGAGATATTTTACAAACTTGGAGATTTCACAACAGCAGTCTCCCTACCCCTGATGAAAAGTGCTCATGCCTGAGAGCTTCCAGGGAACTCTGCTCCAACCACAACTCAATCTAATAAAAGAGATCACATCTACCCAAACAACCTTGCTGGCCATGTGACCATCTCTGCAACCTCCTCTGCCTGAGGAAGGGCACATGTGCCCGAAACCTTCCCAAAAAAAGAAACATTTTTTTCCTTGCAACTGTTTAGCTTGTCTAATAAGAGGTACTGCCTATACCCCACTGACTTCTTGTCTTCTTAGGTAACAACCTTTAACACAGACTTAGGGCAAGTCACCAGAATTTAAAAAAAAAAAATTAAAAACAAAAGAAAAAAAAAATCACAGTGCCAACCAACTTTGTTTGTTTTTCTAGGCAGCCTTTGCCCTGAACAGCTGAGCACAGCCCAAGGGAAGACAGTGCCATTCGCCAGCGTGATAAAACCACACGGAGGGGTGAGAAGATCCATGCCCAGGGCTACAAGGTGCCACTGTGCCGGGCTCACAGCACGAGCCAGGCAGGTGGCCGAGGCGGGGGAAACGGCACCGACCCGACGCCCCCAGGGACTG
>NW_017729022.1:75332439-75341978 GCF_001723915.1 Gavialis gangeticus
GGATTGGAGGCCCCGAGCGGGGAGCACGTGCTGTAGAGCCCCCCCACCCCCAACAAAACAGGACCGGACGAGAACGGAACAGACAGGCCTAGGCGCTTGGGAGGTGGGGCCAATGGCCCGCCCCGCCCCGGCCCGCCCCTTCGTCCGGAGCTGTCACGCGCGGGTGGGCGGGAGGAGGGGAGGGCGGAAGCGCGGGGTGTTGTGAGGACACAGAGAAAGCTGGAGCCGGCGCGGCCGCCTTATGTAACCCCGCGGGGGGCCGCCGCCGCCGGCCGGAAACTGCCGACGGCCTCCGACTGCGCCCGAAGCGCCCCACTTTGTTTTTCACCTCTCGACGACAGGGCGACGGGGACACACACTGGTTGTCAGCCCCCCCCCTGCACACACACGAGGTGGTTGTCAGACATACACATGCATGGGAGGTGGTTGTCCAACACACTCACACGGGAGGTAGTTGTCAGACGCGCACACAGGACGGGGTTGTCACACACACACGGGAGGCGGTTGTCAGACGCGCGCACACACGGGAGGCGGTTGTCAGCCAGACACCTGAAGTGCAGGATTCCTCCTCCAGCCCTTACACGAGTCCCCTGTTACCCGCGATGCGATTGCCTAGTGACCCTGCAATAAATGTTAGACTGGCCACTTGGGCAAAGTAATTATCACGCCATAAAAAGGACCAGCCGCTCTAAAAAAGCCAACCCGGCTACAAAGTTTGTGCTTGACAGGGTGTAACACCTCTGTCGGTGCTGGTTTCCATCCTACTTTCATATGAACGGGTAGCTGGGCCAGTAGAGGGGCAAGTCGTGCCCTCCCCAGGCAGTGAGGCAGAGAGGACATGGTGGGGAGGGACAAGTGGCCCCTCTTCCTAATCATGCAATAGACTGCACATCCCACCATGGGACAAGGGCTCCCAGCGGCTGCATCTAAGTGAAGTGGGGACTCTGCAAAAGTTTCTATAAGCACAAATAGCTCATTCCCCATACCCACCTCACCACCCCCAGGGCCATAGTCAGGGTCCTGATGGTGTCAAGTGGCATCTCCAAATACACAGCTGCTGTTTCACTGTCCTAGTTCAGGACTTTATTTGTGCTTGGGAAGTCACTGCCATCCCATCCTGAAGGAAACCTTTCAATTAAGCCGGGTGCCATCAGGCTTTTCCATGTCATTTCCAAAGGAGAAAGAGAGAGATCCTGGCCGGCAGCCTATTCTCCCCCACAGAAAGACCTGCAACTTCTGTGGTCCCTCCCAAGTCACCTCAAGACCCATCAACGAGCCATGGTAGAAACCCTTCTCACATCAAGGGATGGCCAACATCTATGATGCTCCTAAGTACCAGTGAAACTAACCACCTTCCAAAGGAAGGTGAAGGACTTCACGAGCCCAGGAAGGACACTGCCACCTCCCTGTCATTTATCAAGCATTTTTTGTCTTGCTTTGTCACACACAGAAATGAGATAATATACATCCATTTTAAAAACCTCAGCTCACTCTACACCTCCGTTTTCCAATGAGGTACAAAAATCCATCTTCCCTCCTGCCCCTCTGTCAGGATTTTATAAGCAGCACCTGACTGTTATCCAGAGAAGTCTGATAATTATGCAGCCCTGGTTGATGCCAGGCACTTTGGCTTTCTTCCTGATATAATCTTAATGTTTTTCTTAAGCTTTTCTTTCTAGGGCAAAGGAAAGCTGTTACAGCTTACGAAAGATCCTGGGTTTGGGTTTTTTTGTTTGTTTGCTTTTCAGGTGGTTGGTTGGGTTTGTTTTGTTTTTGAATCAGTGCATAGGATCCCTCTCTCACTCCCCAGAAACCATACACTGGAGGAAGAGAGCAAATTTCTGTGGTGTGTTCGTAATGCTTCAGATTGCCTAATATCTCAGGAAACCATTTGAAATAGGAGGAAGTTATAGGAGAAAGTAGTATACAGCGTATGGTCTGGAATAAGTTTCAGAGAAGCAGCAGCAAAACAGAGGACTCTTTGGATGGATCTGTGTTTGCTTTAAATGCACAGGGTTTTACAATATTTCATACAATTTAAGAACTGCAACAACACAATGAGTCGTTCAATATGAATCTAAAAAAAACTTAGAAGTTGGAGGCCCATAAGCGTGGTTTGGGTATATGTTATGTTACAGGACAGTATATTTTCAAACAAAAAAACCTCTTAGAACCTCAGAAAATACAGCAAACTGGTTGCAATCCTCAAAAAGACTGCATAGATGCTCCTTACTCTGCTCCCACGTACAGATGCCACGTGAAAATCTGAAACTTTGTTGAAACTGCCATCCTGGGGAGTGCAGATGTCCAGAGCTGAGTGCTGACAACAAGCAGAGAAGACAAACACGTAAACAGGGTCAAGCAAACAGAACTAAAAGAGACGATGTCTGGGAAGCTCCAGACCTTTTTTTCTCCACCCAGGGAAACACTTCCACCCTGTTTGCGGAAGGGAGACTGATCTCTGCGGAGCCACCCGAAGCTTGTCAGTGGCACCTGCCTGGGGAGTGTCTAATGCTTCCCCCGTCCTCCTCTCCTATGCAAGAGGAAAGGCTTAGGGTGGTATCATTTATTGGACCAACTGTATAGTTGGGATAGAGTTAGGCAAACTTTTGAATGCAAGACATTCTTCATCAGGGCCCCTAGTGAAGAATGTCTTACATTCATATCCTGTCTAATTTGATCCCAACTATACAGTTGATCCAATAAAAGATAGCACCCCAAGAAAGTCTTGCCACTTGCATAATTCCTGGACCATCACAGCTACAATATTCCTCTCCTATGTTGCTGAACAGATCATAAACATAATTTCCAGTCTTCGGTTCTTAGTGGCTGCTAGGAGCCAAGGGGTCCTGTTTATTTCTTCTGGGTATGGAACCTGGAGAGACTCAAGGGAGTATTTTCCTAAACTGTCAAACTATTATTTGTTCATCATGTGGGTTCAATGAAATTGGCTGAGGAACCAAGGGGGAATCATGGAAAAATCAATGAAACAACATTATCCTTGTGCATGTTTTGGAGAGCTCACAAGGCCAAGTGGGATTGTTTTAACTCCTCAAACCACAACTGGATCATTATAGGGCTATAATGGTTTTGGAAAAACCCTTTCCTTTAGAGGTCTGTAACAACTGAGGCATATCTGATTTATAAGGACCAAGAGAAGCTTATTGCTTTTGTGGTGTTGGGTTGGTTTAATAATAGTTAAACTGTTCTTTGTTATAATGACTAATGGTTATAACTGTTGTTGCATATGTTTTCAGAGTTATTCCATACCATACAGTTATCCTTGATTTCATAGCACAGAAGGAACATTGACATCTGATATGTCACTCTGGGGAAGGAATATTTTGTTTAAATCCAGACATTTCAGCCTCCATGGAATCACCTGTTTCCTACAGTTGTTACCATCCTGACAGTGAAGCACTTAGAAAATCCCAGAAAGTATTTTTATTAGCCTTGCTTTTCCATCTGCTTGCAAAACCAATTTTTTCAGTCTGCTAGTAGGCAGCTGGAGTCTCAAGAGGGCTGTGGATTATGATTCTACTATGGCGACCTACCCCCTTGGTCTTTTCTTACACGCTAATTATAGAAAGTTAACAGTACGGTAATAATAATAAAATGTGCTGCAGTGCCTACTACTACGAGTATAGATAAAATAAAATAGCCATCAGTCCAACCTTTTGTTTTGCATCCTGTGTCATACACAACAAGAACCTACAAAAAATCTTTTGTTCGGCTAAGGAAAATTACAGAATAAATATCTTCAGGCTGTTATCATAAAGCAAGGTAATGCTAACATTTACATAGGGTGGCAGACCTTGATTATGGTGATGCCAGAGAAGAAATTGGGCAGCAAAGCAATTTTAAGCAAACAACAACAAAAGAAAAAATCATGTTTCTTGGTAATCAGAACTAATGACCAGGTAAATATAGGAAAAGGATAAGACATGTTAACAAAACAGCAGTGTTAAGTTGTAAACCTCAGAGTTGGATCTTTTTACAAAACATGCAGCACATGAAGATGTTTTTAAAATGGTTTCCCTGGCTGTGTCCCACCCAGCATAGCTGTTCCCTGAAGATTTCAGTGGGAGCAGGGCAGAAGCAGCCCTGGGACTCCCCCCACAAACACACGCTCTGGCCCTGGGTCAGCTGGGGATAGTGGAGGGTAGGTCCCCCCTTTCTGCACCTGTTTCCTACCCATCTGCCAAGTGTCCCCCCTCACACTGGTCTAGGAGCTCTAGCCATACCTTGTCCCATTCCCCCCCCCCCACCCAGTGATCTGAGCTCACTTTCTAGGGCTCAGACTCCACAGGGACCCCAGGTGTCCAGGGCCATGAGAAAGTGGAGCCTCCAGCCTGAACAGCTCAAACTGGAGGCAGCCATGGGACCGATCAAGTGAGGAGATGGTGGGAGAGAAGGGGTTGTGCAAGCAGCTGGAGGGGGAAAAAGGGGGAGGCTGCAGATACCCCTGTGGTGTTGGTTGCATCTGCTTCACCCCACTTTTCAAAATCCTAGCTGTCTGTACCAGAGATTCCCACTCTCAGTTGTCTCTCCAGCACCTTCAAAAACCAGCTTTGCTCAAATTGTTTCGTAAAGTTGACAACACGTTAGGAACCCAGCAGTTGGGATGCTCTCACTGAAACTCCCTGAAATAAAAAGCAAATGTTACGTAGCAGAAGACTGTATGCATGGGGGCCTTCATCCACATCCTGTGCGGGAAGAGGGATGCACCACCATGAGACTGGGGCCACAGGTGCACAGAACAGCAGTGAGAGAGGGAGCACACAGTGCAGCAAGAGGCTGTCCGTGTAGCATGCAGTCCTGGGCACCCTGTAGCTCATCCTGCTGTGGCCTACAGGCATGTGGCCCACAGGGCACTCGGCCCACAACTTTGCATGTGCCATGAGCTAGCTGATCCTTAAGTCAAGGTCAGGATTTTTCTGATCTTAAATCTGTTTCTTCCTGGCTTAGGGTGGGCTGTTTAGACCCTGCCCCCCCCCAACCCTAAAATGTAGTTACCATCAGGGCAAAGAGCTCTGTATGTGGAAACTCTCTAGCTAGCCCCTCTTGGTCCCTCAGGAGAGGGAGTGTGTGTGTGTGGGGGGGCACCATAAATTGATTTACCAGAATATAGCTGCATAATGTTAATTTATTGTGTGGGGGGAGTGGCCAGCATTTATTGCTGGGGTGGTATTAACTGGGGTCCAGTTCAGCCAATGGTAGACAATAGTCTTGGAACTTAAACAGCAGAGGACCAGGCAAGGCAAGGCTCATATTAACCCAAGCAGTATATTTTAGCACTCAGCAGAAAACCCTGCTACCCCACCCTTTGCTACAACATTGACTTTACAAACTTTAGAGGCCCCCCTAGCAACTCCACAGGGTTTTTATAAGGGACCTAGCTACAACCTTAACTGTGAAAAGACTATCATGCAAATTTAGGGCTGTTGAGTACTACTACACATGGTATCTCCTTGCTCCTGTTATTGTAACTTAGGATAAGAAGATAATGCTGTCTAAATCCGATGTGTAGTTACTTTCTGAAGGTTTGGGGGGGGGGTGATGAAAGAGGGAGAAAGTAGTTTTTTTTCACGGGGGGGGGGGAATCAAAGGAGGCATAAAATATTCTCAGCTACCTCTAGCTCTGCTGTTTCACAGCTATCTTCTCTCTGTCAGATTCCAACTAAACAAGCTGCATAATTCATGAATATTCAGCAGCTTAAAGAAAGCAAAGATCATACAATATATGACTTACAAAAAACCACCTTCAATAAATGTACTTATCAGCACTGATATTTAACAATTTTATTAAGTACACATTACAAATATAATTGCAGGACAGCAATGTACAAAAAAGTTTGAGCAAATATATTAGGCAAACTAGATGTGGTCCTTAGATGGGATTTGATCTTCCAATAGCTTATGCACATATTTTATTCACAGCAGAAAAGGAAACAATGAAAGTGTGTACAGAATTTAGGCCTTATGCATCTAGATCAGTGGTGCCCAACCTTTTTGCCTGGCAGGCTGGATGGACAGTGCCTGGTCTGTCTTCAGGCTGAATCCAGGCCACAGTCCTGATCTGGTGCCTGGGGTAGGCATGGTAAAGCCTAATCCGGCCATATGGGGGGAAAGGGGAGGGGGCATAGCCCAGGCCCCGGGGGTGGCAGTGAGGGGAGGGGTTGTGGCCCAACCCTGACCCAGCCTTGGTCAGGGTTGGGAAGGGGGCATGGCTGGGCCCCACAGAGGAGGGGGTGGTGCATGGCCCAGCCCCAGTGAGTGGAGGGATGGGAGGAGGGAGCACAGTTCAGCTCCAACCAGGCTCTGCAGGAGAAGGCAATTTGGAAGTGAGGGAGGGTGGTGGTATTGCCAAAGCTCCCTTGCTGCCACATTTCCTGACCCATGGGGAGTCTCATGCACCAGATGCCATAGCTCTGCAGGCTGGAGGTTGAGCACCCCTGCCCTAGATAGTAGTGCCGGGGTTGGCAGGAAACACTGGTTACACATAAATATTGCAGCATGGTAGTTAGCCATGTTAATTTGAAATCAGGCAAAAGGCAGGGCAGGCAGAGACTAACTGGTTCAGACAGGCATAAGCTTTTGTAGGTGACAGCCTACTTTGTCAGATCTGACCAAGTAGGCGGTCACCTATAAACACTGAAGATGATCTATTGAGTAAATTAAGAGGTAGATTAATAACAGGTAGATTACTAGCTGGGAACATTAAGTAGAATTAGTAAAATCAGGAATTATGGACCTTTTTCAGAAAACAACATTTATTTTGATATTTCCAGGGAAAAGTTGAAAGAATTCATCGGCCTAAATCATTTCCCAAAGTATGTTTGCACATTTCACAATATTTTTCCTACTTTTCATCATTTTTCAAACCCATTTTACTTTAAGCAGCCAGAAAGCAAGCAAAGGCTCTGTAATAAGAACTTTTCCTGATCTTAACATGAAAATACCCAAAGCGTATCCAGAACTGACAGTGTGATCTTTGAATCTGAAGAGAAAATACTGAGTCATGTTGTCAACCCACACAAATCTAATGAAAATAAAAGCAGCACAAGGATTCAAGATTCACCCACTCACCATTTGAAGAAAATATCAATCATTCAGCTATGCCTCATGCTTCACAGACCTTCAGAAAATACCCAGCACACAAAAACACTCACCCACATTCTGCCTACACACTTCTTGAAAACAGCAATGCCATTTAAAACTCATTCAGTATAAATCTTGATTGTGTTTGGTAGGTATGCTTTAGAGGAGGTGACTTAAAGCTTTAGCCAAAAATTAGCTAATGAGTTGCAGACTCACATGATAGTAAAACAAAAATCTTGAAGTGTCAGAGAGGAAGGCAAGGCAAACAAAGTGAGAGATAGTACAAGATTTACTGAACTCCTTAGGGAAGGTCTGAAAATGTTCTGTACTTCAATACCCAGAAGAACTGGCAAATTATGAAACAATGGTAAAAGGTAATTTAAACTCCCACACTTTTTAGAGTTACCTACAGTGCCAGGAGTTGGGTTCCTGAACTGAAGTGTCAATATTAAAGGCAACATGATGGACATACATCAGTTTGGTAGCTTTCCATTTTTGCAAGGCTTTGATCACATGCCAGGATCTGACCAGTAAATAATTAATAAGGAAAATAACTTTTCTTTCTACTTCTTCCTAACGATAATACTACTTTAATGTTACCCTAGCAGCAAGTTTCCTCTGTTCTTAGAACAAATTCTTCTTCCATTAATGGCAGAAGTTTATTGAAATATTGATGAGTAACTGTTGTTCTGTACAAGCCACTTCCGGCTTGTGATGGAAAGGAAGCAGCTGCTTCTTGGAGGACAGCAGAACTGCACAACCTTTGCGTCTCGGCAGGCTGCACTGGAAGCTTGTCTGGAGCTCAATCCTACAACTAATTTAGAACTTCTTCTATTTAGCATGATTTTAAATCAGAGCAAAAGGCATCCAGCTGTTTTTTTAATTACACAATCCTGTAAGCATGGACAGTTTCAAAGAACACATAGGAAGACAGAATGTGTCTTCAGGGCAGCACAGAAAGGATCATTACCAGAAAAACTGGCACTGCTTTTCTAAAATCAACTTCTTGACAGTTAGCTTTTTTGATCAAGAACCACATGCATTGTGAACGTGAAAGGCTAAGCTGGTAGTCCAGCAATAGCCGTGTTTTGATTAGCTCAGACTCAGGACAGAAAACAGACTGTTCACAAATCCAAGATGTATCCATATAAACTTGCACAAAATAAGCCCTCTCCCAGAATTCTGTTCTGGTGACTAAGCAAGAAAAATGTTTCCATAGTGGAACATGTACCAGAAGCAATTAATATTCTAAAAGAGTTGACCCGATGTGATACTTGACCTCAAATCCTCTGGTTTTGCGTGAAAGCAAAAGTATGTTTTCTTCTTGAAAACATCCGAGTAGTAGAACAAATGAATCTTATCTTGAAGCTTCATGGTTCATTCACCAAAAGGGCGCACACGTATTTCTTTAGTATTATTGGTATCTTGTAAAGTGGAGAAGGTCATCTGGCTGAACCTGTCCCCGGAAGAAAAGCTGCTTGTTCCAGGTATCATCTATTCAGCCAGCTGCTGGCAATGCTCTCATTCTCCCTCCACTCCACTCCCTGGAATCTGCAACTCAAGACTCTTCTTTAGACTCCCCTGACAGCTGCAACTGAAGCGGGCCTCTGCTGCTTCAACTTGTCATACCCTGGGCAAACAGGTTTCAAGTTTTAATACTTTCAAGTACACAGAAGTCAGACAGCTGTTGAAAATCTCCAATTGTGCAGAATCAGAGAAGTAAGGCTCAAAGGGACCTTCAGGGATCATCTAGTAGTCTAACCCCCTGAGACACGATCATCCCTATCTAACCCATCCATAATCTAATGTCTTAGTAAAACTACCGTAAATCCTGACACAACATAAAATGTAAGCTCTTCCACAACTACACCTTCCACAACTAGAACAAGGAGACCATGGCAGCATCCTGTAAAAGGGTTGGTAAAAGATTGTTAATGTATGATCAAGAATTCCCATGTAGGGAGCCACCCCCTCTGCTATGGAGAAAGGAAGAAAAAAACTGCAATCCATACCAATCTGACAATAGGGTAAAAATGTTCAGACAGATAGTATTCAGCCTCACAAGTTACAGGATGGACCTTCTATAATGTTCCCAAGCCAGGTGTAGCTGTCATCTAGCCTAACTGCTGACCATGTAGCAATAGCATTCAACCATCATGAGCCCAAACCCCCAAATCATAAGCATGATTTAAAAAAAAGAGTTAAGATAATGTAATCTTTTGCTGTCTTTTTCAGGCTTTATGGCGCACACTTTCAAAATTTCCCCACCAGGAACTTCTCTTCAGTGCCGGAGCAAGGGTGAGGAGAATGAGTGGGGCAACCACGCCAGGCGCTGAAGCGAAGGGATGCCAACAGGTGCTGCCGAGCTGGGGTGGGGTGCATGATGGAGCTTGTTTTATTTGGGGGGGGGGGGGGGGGGGGGCTCTTGGTGCGTCACG
>NW_017729022.1:75342125-75344897 GCF_001723915.1 Gavialis gangeticus
GAGGAGGGTGGCTCTTGCTGCTGCATGCACTCCCAGGCAAGTAGGCAGGGGAGTGTGTTCCCCCTGGATCTGTGTGCAGGGTGAAGGCAGGCTGTCACTGTGGGCTTTACCCCGGGTGCCAAACTTTCTTGCCACGGTACTGCTCATCTTGTAAGTAAAAGCTGATATTTGGATACCATCCCATGATATCAGTAACTAAGGCTTTAAAAAGAAAAGGCAGCATCAAATACCACAAGGCTTATGATCAAATTGTGAGGGCTAGCAGCCTTGCACTACTCGTTGCCTACCAGCTGCTCTTCCTGTTTTTGCCATACTCCACTCACCCCCACAGAGCGACACTGCAGTTGAGGGCAGCCTCCAGTTTGGGGGCTGTGTGATCTGACAGAACAGTCATTTCCATCTCTAATTTCTGTGTTGATTTTCTTATGGAAGAAGCAGCAGCCAATCTTTAACAGCTTTTTTATTGCCATTCAAACATTGCATAACACAGCCATCAGAGCCTGCTGTAAGTTTCTGCCAGCCAGGGCCTGTTCTGTCCCCCTCCAGCCTACACCCTTCTTTCTAAAACAGAGGCTGGTGATTGGTCTCTGCAGTCACACCCCATAGCCTTACATAACAAGAGCAGCTGCTACACAAACTCTTTGGTATCCAGTAACATGGGATAAACACTTTGGGCGAGATCCAGAGCTGACGAAAGTTGTTATACGTCCATTGGCTTGAATGCAGTTATGCTCATTTAAACCAGCTGAGGACCTGGTACATTACATGAATACTTCTATTTACATGGTTACCAGTGAAATTGCTAAAGTTGAGTCTTACATTACCCTTGTTAGGTTTCAGAGTCAACACTTGCCTTAATGGCTAAAGAGGGTTTATATTTCTAAGAGCTATTTTTCATTCTGCATGCAGATCTGCAAAACATAAATCAGAATATATCAAAATTGGTTTAGATCACCTTGACAACAGTCCTCTATCCTGCAAATACTTACATGCATATTTACATGTACTACTGTGTATTCAATAGACTGCTCTCCATAATAAAGTTAGGCATATGCATGTGTGTTCAGGATTAGGGCCTTAGTCCTTTTTTCCTTTCCATCTGGGGAAAGCCCATGAGCCAACTTGCTCACTTCAAAGTCCACCTGCCCCAGAGTTTGCACATCTGTGTCTTTTATATGAAACGGAAGCTGTGGAAATGTTTCATTCAACCCACATTTTTTTTTTTTGTCTTCTAATGGAAAGTAGCTGCTTCTCCCAAACATTTTTCCTTATTGTATAAATTCCTAATTCTGAAAGGAAAAAGCCTATAAATGGTTATTTCTGCAGTTATTTCAGTTTTCAATTTATTAATGGAAGGGGGGGAATTCATGAATAAATCCAAAATTTTGTTGCCAGAGACACAGAATACTGTCAATATTGTTTGCAAAATGCTTGGCACCATAGTTATTTTCTAAAAAAGGTTTTGGAAAACCTACTTACTATGTTTTCTGTAAGAAATAAAATCTGATGCCCCAGGTGCCAGCATTCAGGAGCTTTGCCCTGGATGTCTCTCCCAGCAGGCAGCACCCTCTCTGTTGTCATCCTTTTTCCATATTATTCCTTCTGCTACCCCCCCCTCCCCCATGCACATTTGGTTCCCCATACTGGAACAGCTCCCTGAGGAGATTAGAGAGTGTGTGTGTGTTTGGGGATGGGAAAACAGAAGAGAGAATCTAATGAATCTGCAAACTATCCCATATGTAGCACAGCATTTACTATCAAGGACTTGGTGATTATGACTTAGCCTGTTTTCTTTGTTTAACTTTTTATTTTGTCGTTACCATACATACCACCTTTAACAAAGTTTATTCATAACCTGCATTTGTTCCTTTTATAGAGGTCCACTTTGTATTTGGTTAACCTCTTATCCCTATCTGGTTGTTTGTTTTGTTCACATTCCAAACTGGGTCACCATATAACACTATAAAAACTACTTTATCCTGGTTGCACGCTCTTATTTCTTTTCACACTGGAGCAATTGCCCACACTTTATACTTCCAAGCCACTAGCATTAGGGAATTGAGCATTTTCATTTGCACACAAGACATTTTTTGGAACCAGTTTATTGCAATCAGACTGCAATTGCTGTTGTACTGAGACGCATCATATTTACAAAGCTACCTGCTTAGCGTCTTCCTTGTGCAGTCTAATATATCAGGGAAGACTGGAAATGTGCAGCACATGCATTGTATTGTGACTGGCAGTTTCCTTCTCATATTGCCGTGGAAACGCGGACACCTTTATTAGGCAGGAAGTTCAGGCATTGGGGAAAGGTGCAAAGTGCCGTGATAGATTAAGGAAGGCGATGGTGGCTGAGACAGCAGTGGTGGAAGCAGCTGTAGCAGCCACCATCCCAGATGCAGCAGACAATGGCATCATCCTCATTCCAGGCCTACACAGTAGCCCCAGAGGGCTGGAGTGAATCAAATCAAATGCCTGGTGACAGGCTGGGGAATCTATTAACATGCGTCTGCTAGAGCCTGTCACCAGACTCCTCCCTTGTGCTCCACTCACCTGCCTGTCTCACCCTTGGCAGACAGCAGCAGCAGGGACAAAGGACCAAGAGAGGACTGCAGCAACTGACAAAGAGGGAGGGAGGGAAGGAGGCAATAGCTAGCAATAGAGCTAATCTCTCAGCCTTTACCTCTTGTGGGCTAAAATGGAGCGTAGGGAATATCTGAAGTCCTGCAGCTACTTTCCATTAGAAGATAAAAAAAAAAAAAAAAAAAAAAA
>NW_017729022.1:75344970-75354655 GCF_001723915.1 Gavialis gangeticus
AAAAAAAAAAAAAAAAAAAAAAAAAGAGAGATCTGACTTGGCCCCTCTGGATTTGTAGCAAGACATCTTAATCACTCTGCTACTGCACCAATAGAAGCAGTGTTAAGCAGTTTGAACATTTTACATGTACTGACCAATTCTTAAGTATTATAAAGCCACCTGTCTCAGTACTTCCCATAAATTCATAAATTGATCCTTCCATTGTCCCTGGGAGGTTAGGGAAGAGATATAATCCCTATGTCACTGAGGCACACAGACACTCAGGGTGAGACTGCAGAATGGACAGGCATGTTTGTTTTGGTGTGAATCAAGGTAGCATGACCAGGGTTCGGATACAGAGGGAGGGAGAAAAAGGAGCTATTGCTCTGGTCTGCCCTCTGTTTGTGGGCCAGTAAGTAGCCAGAGGCAACATTTCACCTAACACTAGTCGCAGACCCAACCCCATCAGATTCATGTCTCCCATGCAAGGTGCACTTCATCCCCAGAAGAGCAGCTCCTGCCCAGGGCAACACCGCCCCCCCCTCCAGTTGGAAGCTCCCAAGGGATTCCATGTACTGAGGCAAGGGAAAGGCCTGCCTCAGGGCTGTACCTTACCTCAAAAGATCCCATCAGCTCTGCTGGATACCAACACTGGCAAAGACATGATGGCCAAGGTTGGTGATCTGAGCACACTCTGGTCCTGGTTGGTCTTACTTGCACAAAAGCCTTTTCTTCTGAGTTTTCACAGGTATTGTTACCTAGGCTAGGTAGATTAAAGGTAGTTACATATACCCAAGCATGCTACAAGGCAGCACATCTGCAACTATAGGGCAGGCATGTCATGATTAGTCCAAGGCCACACACTTGCGCACACAGAAAGTCTATGGCAGAACAGGAAAGAGAGCACAGATCCTCGAGTCCAAGTGCAAAACATCAATTGCTAGGCCATCCCGAGGGATGAGTGTCTGGCTGCAAAATGACAGTAATCTCTCAAGGCTAGAGTAGGCTTTTGCATACCATGTGATCACTAAGGTCCCAGACCTGCAGACACTTAATTCTTTGATGTCTTCATTCACTTACGTTAAATGGCACTACTAACATGAGTGAACTTATGACATGCCTAAGTGTTTGCAACACTTGAGCTTCATATAACCATTAGAGTTAATGGGAAAGACCTGAAAGAAGAATGTTCTCATCTCAATAGAAAATCCCACTCCTTAAAAAATTTACTGGATCTGATACAATGCACAACCTACATCACTGAATAAGAGGAACATTTGTTCTTCAAGATCACCTCTCGTAAGGCATCAGCTTTGACGTTTCATGAGAGAGAGAGAGATCAGTGCATCGGAATGGAATACAGACTACCTCTTTTATGTAGCCTGTGGGAGGTGTCCACAAAGCAAAGGACTCATGCCAGGGATTAAGGATGATAGAGTGGGAGCTGGTTTATTTAAACAATATCTGGTTCTTTAAAATTTAAACTGATTTATAGAAATTGTTTTGCATGCAAGTATGATTTTTTTTCTGTAGTTTTTCTCATGCTAAACCCTGTAAACCAGACTCGGGAATTCTGATCTAAAGATAAGATTACTTACCAGTTTTTAATTACTTAAAATATATATTTTAAATAATCTGTAAAATTTAAAAAAACAACAAAGCTAGACTCTTTCATTTGACGCATGAAAACTTCCCATAAGAACTGCCTAAGAGAAGGTAGTAGAAGGTTGCTTCAAAATAAACGGTTAAAATTCTGTTTCCATGCCCTGCCACATCAAGAGGGAACACAAATAATGATCTACAAGCAGAATGTTTCCTACAAAATGGGTTTTAAACTTTACTGTGAAATGTCAGCTGTCCATGCAAAGCACATTTTAAGTGCATCCAAGATTTCCAGTGAAGTCAATGGGTGTTTGTCATACTCTAGGAATGCAGGATTATTAAAACTGATTAGAGTTGTAGAAGTTACATGACAGTTGCTAGAGCAGGGGTGGGCAAAATACTGCCTGCAGATTGGATCTGGCCTTCAGTGGGTCCCTCAGCCACACTCAGCTCAGCTACAAGGGCAGCCTGGGCCCTGATGCATGCGGTGGATGGACTCTGCTTCCCAGCAGTTGCAGCTCATTCTGCCTGCCTGCTGCTGCCCATGCCTCCGCTGACAGTCCTGGACCTGATTCATCCTTCCCGCACCCACTGCTGGAAGTGCCAGAAAGAGCAGGGCGGGCAGGTGGGGTCTCCATGGAGCCTGGCCCAAGACCCCTGTGGGCAGGGTGCACTTGGCCAGGCAGATGGGTTGGGGCCACAGGCGGGTAGGAAGTGGCATCTGGGTGCCAGGGCCAGAATCACAAGGTGGTGAGAGCATGGGGCTGGGGCCCAGGGCAGAGCTGTAATCTGCTCCCCACCCATCCCTGCCCATCGAACCAGCACCCATTGCAGGGACGTGCAGGGAGCAGATTGTGGCTCTGCCCCGGGCCCCAGCTCCACACTGTCGCTACCTCATGATCCTGGCCCCCTTTCCCCATGTCCTGCTCCCAGACACCGCTCCCTGCCCATCTGTAATCGCATTCCATCCACACAGCCAAGTGTGCCCTGTCCGTGGGCATCCCAGGCTGTAGACACTTTGCCCGCCCACTCCATCCAGCACCTCTGGCAGTGAGTGCGGGATAGACGGGCCCAGGGCCAGATAGGATCAACTGCCCCTCCCCCGCTGCACTGGGCCAGGTCAGCAACCCTCCCCACACAGCCCATAACAGCTCACTAAAACTCCTTATGCAGTCCTCCAGCCCAGGTAACTACCCACCCCTGCTCTAGAGACTCCAACTGAAATGGCAACTCACCATGTGTCATCACACACACGTCATAAGAGAGAGTACTGGCCCAAACAGACAAACAAAGGGCAAGAGGTGAAGTGCCTTGCCAAAGGTTATGCAGCAAGTCAGTGGCAGAGTATGGAATAGATCCAAGGCCTTCTGCTTCTAATCCAGTGTCCCATCCATTAGATCACACTATTTCAAGTGACAGGTCAAACCCTAAAAGCAAACATGCCTGTTAGAGCATTACTGTCCTTCCATTTCTGCCCCAGGCCTTGTTCTCCCTATAGCAACCCAGCATATCCAAAAGCAGCACTTCTTTTCAGCAACTAAAGGAGGAGAGGGGAAGTCTGTCAGCAAGGTTGCAACAGCCCAAAGTAGACCAGGTAAATCAGCTATAAGAGCAGACAACAAAATCTGATGAGACCAAGTAGTTACCTGCATAAAGTATGTTCATTAAAAAAGTAGTTATGATGGGTGCAATGTTTTAAAAAGTAAGGAACAAACTACACAATCTAGTCCGGTGATCCAAGTTATGCATGTATTTCATTACCCTAATAAGGGCCTGCACCAAATTATTAAAAAGATAGTCTGGGGAAAGCATGATTCCTCTATCCAACCTGTACCTGCCAACAAACATTTGGTTGATAACCTTCCATTTACACTGTAAAATTATCTTGTTTATTTACTAGCCAAAGTAGCCAGCTTCTGCTACTACTGGAGTCACTTACATCAGCCAGTGTATCCAATGTATGCGTCACTGGATCCCTTTTTTCTCACAACAAAACAGCTTTGCGCCTCATTAAAGCTTGAAACAGCCCATGGTTTCAGCAGGAAATTCTCTGTGTAAAAGGCAGTGTTGTTTGGTTTTGAATTAAATGAGTGGGTTTCTCAGGCCTGGAAATGCTGTACATTTTTAATGGGTCCTTTATGGGAGAGCTGGAAGCTAGCCCTGAACAAAATAATGTTTCAAGTGTCCTAATCCAGAGAGAGAAGCATTCAGCAAAATATGTCACTTGGAAAATTAATGTCCCTGCCAGTGGACGAGCAGGGATGGGCAACTGAGCCCACACTGATCTTAGCATCAGATGAGGCTGAACAGACTGTTTCTCCCAGGAGCCCACTATTGTCATGTGCAAGAAGCCAGCTGTGATTCCTGTAGTCAGTAACTTAACGGTTCATTACGTTTTCACAGGCTAGTTTGCTCTGCCTTAGAAATTCAGAACTAAGGTTCCAATATATGATTTCCTACTCCAATGTCTGTGTAAAGCACTTGCTATTAATGACTCCTTAATAGATGGAGGAAAAGAGAATAGTTTGGCCATACTTATAATTTGGCTATCCCACTACTTGATCAAATAGATCAGATACCTAAGTTGCTCATGTGAGAGAGTGGATACACAATGTGTGCTACAATAAATTTACTTTTCTCCACAGTAAAACCAGAGGGCACACATGACACACAGTCTTATGCCAGTTTCAGTCATTCCACTCCAGAGTAACATTACTCCTCAAAAAGTGAGAAGTAACCATATACCAGAGTACTGGTTGTGTGTCCACTTCTCCACTCTATTTCAGCCTGGGATAGCCATGTGTTCAATGCAAACCACTTCCCCTCCACATTGTGATCAGTTGCTGTAATAGCACGTGCTGTAGGAAACCATCTTGAGAAAGTTCCTTACTATGCAGTAAAAATGTACTATATAGTAAAATTCAGGATAAATTACTCCATGACAATTGGTTTGTGTGTCCACAACTTGAGAGAGAGAGCACACACATAAACATGCTGCCTTTTAGTATCCAAATAGTGTATCAAGTTAGCATACAAACCTCTCCAAAAAGCATTTCTGATCATGTCACACTACCACTGCAGCCTGTAGAGAATATAAAACCTAAAACTACTACAAAACTGTCAAAGTTTCCTGAATTAACACAACATCATTTACATACCTACTAGGTGTTGTGAGGTTTCATTCCTAATATTTGTAAGACAGAGTTTCTCAGATGCTAAGTGCAAAGTATTGTTTTCATTTACCTTTTTCCCAGATAACCCCAGCAATGTGCATGGACATGTTTGAATGATTCAGACACAGATCATATACAAAACAAGGAATAAAAGAATGGTGATGTAAGGGAACTGAAGCCCATGTAGACTATGGATACCTACATCTGCTTTGTACTGTACCTAATGACGATACAGATCAGTAACAAAATGACTAAAACTTATCCCCAACCTGAATGGTGAATCTGGGCCTCACTAGCCTTCTCATTAACCAAACCAAGTAAAAAGACACTAGTTCAGCTGCTGATCACTTCGGATAGAGACACTAAGGGAGGGAGCTGTGAACTTGATACTAAAAGAGAAACACTAAAGGCTTCTAAGCAGACATTAATGTGACCAAGCAAATGGTATCTGAGGAATTTTAGGCCCAAACCCAAGAATTGTATGTCCTGCCATGCACATCTGACCTGGCAGGACACAAGATCTCTGGAACTGGGGATACAATTGTGACTTGATAAAATTTATGACTGCCAGGATGCCAATAGCACTGGTGCAAACCAGCATTGGGGAACCAGTTCCCTGATTCTAGTATGCACTGGTGTGCCTTTCAACAGGGAGGGGTAGCCCCTGTTCTGGCTGCCTCCAGAAATTGTGGGTGATAATTCCAGGCCCCAGATGCCCAATGGATCAGGCATGGGGCAGCTGTATACCTGACCCTGTGGCAACTCACATTCTATTCTGGCAATCATCTGGTTTTCAGGATGGGGCAGTGGCAAAGGCAACCCTGAATCTGGGATACGAGCACAATGCAAACCAGCCACAAAGATGTTCCATGTTATAGGGCTGGTTTGCCATTGTATTGCACCATAAATTGGCTGAATGTGTGGCATGTTACAATTTATGTTGCAATTAACCCAGTCATTGTGCCATAAGTGTAATGTCTGACAGGGCCTTTGGTGTGTGGGGAGGCAATCAGACAATCAAAGCTAACTTTATGCGTGAGTGGAGGTCCTGACAGATCAGACAGCTAATCAGGATTCAAGTTTTGAGTACTGGCTTCTACCTAGGTGGAACTATCTACCAAACAGTTATTATAATCTTTTAGGCCCTTGATAAGAAGGGGCTAGTGTAGTTTCAGAAGCCCAAGTTCCTGTTCTCCAACAGAATTTATGTGGGAAAAACAGCTTCTTCTTTAGGCTGTTAGGGAAGAAATAGAATGCAGGATGAGTCCATTACCTTCAAACCCCTTCAGCACCCAAGGGCAATGTTCTGTCACTCCTACTCATCAATTTCAATAAGACAACTCATGGGACAAGGTACCACTCAGAACGAGTCACATTAGGAGTTGTTAGGCCTTAATTCTCAGCAGATGTCCAATGTTTCTTTAGGGAGTTCAGTACTGTTCTAATGCTACGTTGTCTCTTAATTTTATTAAGCTCTCCAGCCTCATCACCTTCAGTTCTACAAATGCCTGAGTTCAGGCACTTGCAAACAAGTATACTTTAATTACATAATTACAGACCAGTTATCAAACACTATGTTATTGCATTATTTTCCTACGGACTTGCAACCAACCACATTCTAAAGGGACATCTGTGCTTCATTTGTTATGCATCTTTTGCACAAAACAGCTTATATGGATCATCTTTATCTAGCTAGCATATACAGATTAGTAAGCAGCTCTCCAGTATACTATATGTGTGTGCCCAAGCTTATATAAAAGTACTGATATTGAGGGAGTAAATAGTCATGTTACTAAAAAAAGCTCATTGCAACATGTATACACAGAAGGTCAGATTTAAGGACGTGCATGTAACTTTAACATAGACATTTCCCAGTCCTAGAGAGTTGAACCAAGTAAACCAATGTTCATTTAACAGCTTCTTGACAGTATAGTTATGCTCAAGTATCATTTACTTTGGACTCACTAAGGGCCATGGCCTTAGTTCTATTTAAATTGGATGCTAATTGGAATTATTGCTATTAGGATGGTGCCAACGTCTACTTCCAAGCCCTTAGGCACACATAAGTGGACTTTTAATCACTCTTAATCAACTGCCAGGTCTGGGGGAAAAGACTTAGAGTTCTGTACTTTATGTGTATTCTTAATGGGATCATTTATAACATGTTCATCGCAATTTTAATTGTACTTTGGGTCTGCAGGAACATACCATCCCTTCTCCCCTACACTTGTAATGAAAAATAGAAATCAGAGCCAGAAGCTTACAACTCTACAGCCACATGCCAGGATAAACAGTACTTGGGCAAGGGGGCAAGTACATTAGGTGGTGGTTAAGAGGGATTTGTTTGCTTGGAATGAGGAGAAGAAAGAAAAATTGACCTAAAATAAAAATTCTGCATCTGAAAACTGAATGGGAAGGGAGGATACTGTTAGACAATGCAGAAGATACTGAAGATAAGAAGGATGAAGCTAATCTGAGGGTCCTGAAAACTTCAGCTTTTTCAACATAAAGAACTGCCCGTTCTACCCAGAGATAAAAAAAATGGACTGCCAGGGCTCTGCCCAAGCTAGATGCCTCCTAGGATATAAGGAGTAAGGGGGAGGAGCGGGAGAAGACATATCCTTTGGCTGGGTTAATTTACAAGTTAAAAAGGTGATTTGCACAAGAAAAAACATCCCTGTTATTATCTTTCTTGTTTTTGCATGGATAAAGAATGCCTGAAATATTTTCATTTGCAAAAAGTGGGATGGCTCTACCTTTATGCTGTGCCCAAGAACACTGCAGGGAAGTGCTCTGCCCACAGCATTCCAGGTTCTGGCTGAGGCAGTGCCGCTAGCATACAGCAGCTTTGAGTGCAGGTCATACCAGTATTCTCTAGCTCCCCATCTCACCTATGTTGTTTGAAACACATTCAGGACCACTCCAAGTCAGTTATGTTGTCTCATTTCTGGGATCTGGCATACACCGAGTAGAAGTGAGTGGGCAGAGCCTGGTTTTTTTGGCATTGGTCCTAGACATGGTACAGAGATGGTATACATGTGCCAGAGCATCTTATACTATCAAATCATATCTTGCCTAGCTTAAAAGACTTATGAGTCAAAAATTACTTAACTGATGACAGAACAAGTGGAAGCTGAGTGATTGAAAAAGAATTTTAATGTAGTTCTGAATTAGTTTTAACATCTTTTGACCTTCCATTACTAAAATTGTTGAAATTAAATACCCTGCCTCCTCACTTGAGTCATGAAGGCATAAGTCCTTACAATATACAGGTATATGTCATTTTTTTAATATGTTTTTATATGGTATCTTTTCTTTTATTGTAAACTGCCTGGAGCCATTTTTGGAAAGGGCAACCTTTCCATAACAGCAGGCCAAATTAACACCATTCTGTACAATGGTGGGCCAGAGGCCATTAAATGACCCATTCTTGCACAAAACACTAGCAGCAGGATATAGGAATAAGCTGTGCTTGGCAGGCCAGATAAAAATATCTTTGCAGGCTAGATTTGGTCTGCAGGCCAGAGGTTGCCAACCCATTCTAGAACCTGAAGAAAATTATTTTTCTAGCACAGAACATGAACATGACTTGAGGTTATATATAATTTGGACTTGGCTCTGCTTTTCTGCATCATAATACTTACTGAAGGCAGTAGTCAACACAAATGAATTATTGTGGCCACATATCCGTCAGGGTTGGGCCACCTGCTCTCTTTAAGTATTCATGTGAACAGTGGTGACTTTACTATAGGATTGTCAGAGAAACAACAGGAGGGGCTAATAGAAAATGGGACTACACTTAGGGAAACTTCTCTAGAAGGTAACTACTGGCCCACCACAATCCTTTAAGAGGTGAAAAATGACCAGCAGTAGCCTCATGGTCTTGTCAGTAGAAAGTTGAAAGGTGAAGAAAAGGAGAAAAATCACTACCAACAGCTTTCCTCCTGCAATATCTACAGTGCACACATTAATGTTAACAAAATGCTGGAGACTTAATTAATGCTAACCCTTTTAATAAAATTGCAAATGAGAACTCTACAGATGCATTGTGCAAGTAGCTGGCCTTGTCTACACACTGTCACTGTAGCCCACATGCATCCAATCTTTTCACTATTCCTCCCCATCACCTCAGTCCAACAGACTCCAAATAAATGTGGCTTCTATTCTAAGGTTACTACCAACATCACACCTCCTTGTCCAAAAGATCCATACTACCAAAGAATATGGTAGCATGTCATCCCAGGTAGATCTTGTTATCATATAGGTTTGATGAGTGGAGGGGGGCAAATATTAGAGCCCCCCAAATATTGACTTTTAAATCCTTTATATATTGTGGTGAAATGCTCCATGATGCACTAAACCAGTTATTCTAAACCAGGGTGCTGTGAAATCCTTTGAAGGGCACTGCAAGGAGCTACACAATATTATTACTGTTAGGTGTGGAGACAAAGAGATTTCAAATAGAAATCCATAGTGTCAGACATTCTGGAACCCACTGGGATGATCTGGGTTCATTGCAACAGAAGAGTTGGGCTATTAAGGGCACTTATACACGTGCAGGATGGCTGCTATAATATACTGTAATTACAGCACGTTGGAGCTGACTCAGTTAATCAAGTCTGCTGGAGCATGGTAATTATCATGCTCCAGCAGACTCCAGCATCTTGTGCATCAGCATCCCCACTGAAAAATGGTGATGGGGACGTTTTAACTGAAGCTCATTCAACAAGCTTTAGTTAAAGTGACCCTGCCAATATTTTTCAGCACGGGGACACTGATACATGAGATACTCCAGACACTTTAATTAGAGTGGGTCTCAGCCGCTCTAATTAAAGCATGCACCTCTCTCCCCCACACATCCCCCCTACTCCTGGAGCATGTGTATAAAGGCCCCCCCCCCCCCTTTTTTTTTTTTTTTTTTTTTTTTTTCA
>NW_017729022.1:75354715-75362766 GCF_001723915.1 Gavialis gangeticus
TTTTTTTTTTTTTTTTTTTTTGACTACAGGAAAATTAAATGAAAGCTAAGAGCTGGCATTTTCTGAGGGGTGCTAAAGGTTGAGAACATCACGCTATTGCACTTCAGTCAGACTTCAGTGTTAGGGGTATGTACCAGTAATATCCTTGTTGATGACTACAGATGCAGGATTTGGAATTTGCCACCTAAATGAGGCTAGTCTTTGTTTTGTTGTTGCTGCTGCTACTATTAAGCCTAAACTGATGCAGGTAGTTGCTAAACAGCATCCCCTGGGGCTTTACATGTGAGATTAGGGTTGGATGTCAGTTGCAAATTGCAAAGCAGGGGTCACATTACAAAGTAAATACCTTCTAGGGACGGGCCTGGAATGTGTCAAGCAACAATAGAGATGATTTGATCATTAAACACTTATTAAGGTACAGAAGAGAGTCAGCAAGTAGCTGCTGTCCTGCTACCTGACCTGGAACTGTAAATCCCCAGGTTTAGAGAAATTACAGTGCAAAGCAGGGTGCTGCTTTCTATGGCCTCAAAGGACCAGCTACCAATACAGCTGCATCAGTATAAACCCCTTGGGCAGACTAAGCAGTCACTATTTGCACCAGGGGAGCTTAACCCCAGGGGAAACTGGGAAAACTGTCAGCAAAGGGACAGCTTGTGTCACAATCTATAGGAAAAGTCTCTTAGAAGTCAAACCATGACTCCAGTTAAAATTTAGCCTCCTTACACATTTTCTGTTTTTCAGCTCTTGGTGCATTGATGGCTGTGGTGTTTGGATACTGGCTTTCACCTCTATAAGCCTAAAGCCTCCTCAGCACTACACAAGCAATTCAACAGTGAGATGCAGTTGCTGCCCAAACTCCATTTAAATTACCATAGTTTGGCTTGCCTTTTAAAGTCTTGACCCATTTTAGATCACACGTGTGCAACAACTGGGATGTAATAATCAATAAACCCAACCGTGGATGTAGACAGTCTTTCCTCTTGCACATTTCTCCCTCTCAAGCAATGAGCCATTTCCACTTTTATTCCCAGAAAGGATCATGGGAACCTAAAGTATCCTGCTATCTCCCTCACCACCCCCCACCACTCTCCTTGTGTATTTTGACTCCCATCAAAGGCCTTCTCTTTCAACTATTCTCTCTAGATGAGGAGGGCTAAACAATGCTCCCTCCAAGCATCATGAGCATTTCTCTCTGAACCCCCTTCTCCCAGACACTGATGGTGGTGTGTGTATGATAAGAACAGAGGATAACACCCAAATCAGATATAAAACTTTCATCCAATTCTTTTGTCTCACAGATGAGATTTAATTGCCTTGCAAAAGGCCACAAGCACAGACTGTTTCAGGGAGAGATTGTAATTCTCCCTTCCCTTGTGAACAGATTCTCTACAAGACTCCAAGGACTTCTTCAGTGCCTCTCTTTTAAATCGCTAGATTTTTAGTGTTTTAGTTCATCCCCCCCTTCACAGTTTTCATCCCACTGTGGCTTAACACATACACGTGACATGAGTTTTGCTTTCAAGACTTTGGGGTGCAGTTTCCCTGAACTCCCTGCACCTATCTCCTTGAAACACGACAGGCTTCATGCCCTCATAAGGGGCTAGCATACCTGCAAGTTGCATCCAAATCAGGCCAGAAATGACAAAGCTGTTTCAACCTTCCCCGTTATCGCCTATGCGTGAAACATGGAAATAGTGTCAAAACGGCGATATGTTTTGACTTGCCTCATTTTGTTTCAAGGTTGTTTCAGCTATATCTGTTCCATTTTGATTTTGCTGTTTGGGTTGGGTCGAAACAGTGTCAAAACAAAACTGGCGGTGAAAGTTTGCACAGCCCTAACTGACATCTCTTTCCACAACACCTGAAAGTTATGCGCTCGAAAAACCTGGCCTGATATGCCACCTCAGGTACACTAAATGGAAAAGGGTGGTCTGGTGGAAAAGGCCTTTCATTCAAAAGATCTGAGTTTATTTTTATGCTTTGCCACTAAGTTCCTGCATTCCCTTAAGGAGGTCACAATCTCCTGATGCCTCAACTCTCCAGCTGCAGAAGTGAAAACAGCGCTTCTTTTTCACCTGAGGATTATATGGATACATTCACAACTGAGAGGCAGGCACTCTGTCTTTGCAGTAACAGGGGCCACTAAAAAGGCAACAGGAAGAAGGCGCAAAATACTAAACATTCAGCTATTGAAAGGACACAAGCATTTTAAACCATTATCTCATGGGCACATTCATCTACTTCAGCATATTTTTACCTGATGCCCCCTTTGTCTTGTGCATTTACATTCTGACCTCTTCAGGGACAGGGAGTCTCCCTTTTTTCTGTGTGACATGATGGGGCCACCATCTCAGTTGGGGCCTTTAGGCATTACTGTAATGTAAATAATAAACACTAACAAGATGACACAGATTACATGGGGAGCTACAGGGTCAAAATCACACTACTTCAGAGAATGTTGCTAGTTTTATTGCAAAAGCAGTCTAATACATTCACTGCTAACAACTTGCCTTTTTTTTTCCCCCTGAGCAGCTGGTTGATCTGCCTGTTTGATAGAGGGAAACCATCCAAGCTAAGCCAGCATCCTTAATCACAGAAATAGCAGCAGGGTAGGCAAGAGGGAGGCCATGAACTAGAATACAGGAAAACAACAAGATGAATTAAATAAATGTACTGAGTGCCAATAATCAAAGACAGAAAAGGTTCTTTGGGTGAATCTGGTATCTTTTATTAGACCAATTTAAATAGAAGGGCAAAAATTTTTTAGCAAGCTTTCAGGTTTAGAAACCTTTCATCAGGCTGAGGAAGTCTGCAGTTGGTGTGTGCTCTTCCTGGATGGAATGAACAGTAAAGAAGCCAGAGGCTGATATGCATACAAGCCAGGCAGTGAACCTACACCCCAATAACCAAAGAGACATCATATAAATATAGCCAATAGTTAAAAGGAACACAACAAGACTTGATTCTCTGCCCCTAACCTCCTCCCCTGCCACCCACTTTACAGAGAAGGTTAAGTAGAAGCTGCCCAGGGGTGTGGGCAAGTTTTATTTTTAGAAGCTCAATGACCAGGTGGCAAGGTGCATCATCATCACATATGACAACATATATTTTTCTCCAGTTGAATAGAAATTAGAAGCTTTACCAATATGCTAGAGGCCTAGTGCTAGAGTATTCAATTGAAGATCAAAGCAAAAATCAATATAACTATTGGAATGTGCACTAATTTGCTAGGTTATATATTAAGTTTAAAAAACACAACAAACAAGGTAAAAATAGTTCCTTAGTCACTACCACTAGATGTAAGTTTCTTACTCAGATTTGTAAAACAAAATCTAGTTTTCTTGAGCTTCCTGACAGTGTCTCTAATACTTCACTGTTGGTCAGTTCTACAGCTGAGTTAATATTACTATACTTGAGTTAAGGTTTTAGGTAGAACTAAAAAACAGTCTGCCAGGCTGTGAAACAAAAGAGATATATTACTAGGAATGGCTAGCAGATAGCAAAATTGTAGAAGAAAGGATAGTTTGAATAATGGAACATCAAGACTATTAAAAAGAAGAGTGGGTTGTTAACACCTGTGGAGAGGAAAGAGATCCACAGGAATCAGGTAGATGACAATGAGCCATGAAGTCAACCAACACCATCAGCTTTGCCTAAATGGAAATGCTGCTGCCACTCCCAGGCAGTTGGTTTTAAAAGTTTGAGTGGAGCAAAAATCAAAGAGAAGTAACAACTGCACCAGTGCAACCCCCCTAGATCTGCCCCTGACCAGGGGTCCACTCATCTGAGAGTGGAGGGGATAGGCTGGATAGAGAACTGACATACATGCCACTCTGGAGGCAGAGGGATATGTTAGTCAGGCCATCAGGGCAAAACCCTTCTCTTACAGGAAATGTCCTGGAATCTTTATTACCTATACAGAGTACACAGTACTTTGGTCTCATTCAAATGCCCATTACAGTAATCTGCAAAGATCCCAGTGTACATATGCATTTCAGAGCAAAGAGTCTCAAGTCAGTCCATCCATGACTTGGTTTGGAGAATCTTGAAGAGAGGCCAGGAATTTCAGACCTGAGATTTAGACCACTCAGAACTGCCAGCAAGAAAGACAGAAAGGAAATTCTAAATATTTGTCCACCTCAGTTTCTACAGTGATAAACACTATAGAAAGCCTTGCAAGTAGAATAATATATCTTTGTAAAAAGTCTGAGGAGCAGCCGCCCCCATGGATGACAGCAGAGTGTTCGACATTCAAAAGGGACATGAGTCAGATGGAGAAAGCTCTGGATCAGTACTACAAACTTCATTCCTTAAGAAGATTAAAGGAGGATTTCTTAGAGACATCATCCCAAATCATACACACAGTTTGAGTTAACAACCATACTGGGAGAAGGGGAATTTTAATGGTTTACTTCAAACTGAACAAGATTGTTCTAATAAAACAGTAATTAAATGAATAAGAGACCCAGGGGGAGCATAAGTACACAGACACAGTATGTTCATGGTCATCATCAGTACATGACTCAACATAACTAGATTAGGAGTTTTAATATCAAAGAACCATAGCCAGAGCTTACTAACTGCATGATGCTGTGCATGGTCACTGTGACTTTGACCAGAGAGAGTAAAGGCAACAGTCTGAAGAACTGATTTTTCCATTTTAAACACAAAAATCTTTTCAAGGACAGAGCACCTTGTAGTTTAAGTCACACCTTCCTTTCATTCTCAGAGCAGTTTTCTGATTTTCTCTTGAGGGGAGTTGAAAAGCTCATGCTGCCTTTGTGGGCAGCAGAATAAAACCATGCTATTAGATTTGTGCCAGCAAACCCTCCTCACATAGACGAAGATCCAATGACTTCATGGAGTTTTGTATGGGCACAAAGGGCCACCTGCCCAGACTGGGTCACAAAACTGATACATGAAGATTAATAGATATAAAGGCCAGAAGGGACAACCATGACCATTTAGTCCAGGAATGGCCAACCTGCAGCCAGTGCGCCACAAGTGACATCAGCAGCTTGTGTATGTGGCAAATGGCAGGCCAGGGAGGGGACAGGCAGAACAGTGGCAGACAGCAGAAAGCAGATAGGGCAAACAGCACAGGGCATGGAAAAGAAAGCAGAGCAGCATATTTGTTGGAGGAAGGGGATTGGAATGGAATTCAGGGAAGGTGTGGGGCTAATTTGTGACAAGCTTGCCAATAAGGTTGGCCCCTACGGAGTCTGCCCTGTAAAGAGCACTACCGAATAATTTCTATGTTAATCTCAGGTCATTTATTTCATCTGAAAGAGATCTAGTCTTGATTAAAGATGGCCAGTGACCCAAAAAAAATCACCACATGCCACAGCATATTGTTTTAGTGTTTAATGCCATCACTGTTAAAAACACACCTTAAACTGGAAATATGGCATGCTAAAATATGGGGCATTCTGGGGATAGAGAAACTGTACCATCAGGTTAGGTTATTAACAGAGAGACAAGAGGAATAGATATTTAGAAATATGGATTCCATTCCTGACTTGCACCGGGGACACAAACTAACCAGCCAATAAGCTAGTCTCTAGCCAGATTCTTTAAATTAATTCATATCATTATATTGACAGTAGCAGTGATAATTTATAGGAGTTGTAGATCATTTACTTTGTAAAAATGTAATAACATCAAACTGACAATTTCTGTGAATTCCTCTTGTGTTGGAGTTTTATTTCTACAGTTGCTTGAATAAAAAAAAATATATTATCTAATTTAAATCATCTAGTTTCAGCTTCCAACCCTTGGGTCTTCTTATGCCTATCTTTCTTGATTAAAGATAATCCACAATCAGAAATGTCCTCCCCATGTGGTTACTTGTGGGCTCTGATGGCTTTATCAACTACTGAAAGGTAACCATAAAACATAGCCATCTCTGGAATGAAATGTGGAAGCAACAGTGTATTGCAAAGGCATAATAAAAGGTTTCTGCATCTTGGGCAGGCAGTAGTGACAAGGGCCATAGCAACAGCTGAGCCAGTGACAGTGGCCATTCTTGCGCCCCTCTGAAGTCGGCAGCCAGGGCTGGTGCCCTGATCACCCACTCTAATTACATTACTGGTGCATAGTATTTTAGGAACAACACTTAGAGGTACGCTAGCCAATTCAAACTACAGGAGAAATGTAGGAAGGCAGGGTGTCATTACCAGAGTTGGAATTTGGCCTGGACACCATGGAGATGAAACACAGCAGATGGGCAAGGTGTACATAGGAAGCATATGCACAGCACCTGGCTGAGGAACCATTACTATAATAGAACAAAAAAGATAACTTGACAAAGAAGGCCAGAGACCTAGAAAACAAGAGAATCAAGAAAGGGGAGCTCTCCCCAAAAGTTTAAGCTTCCAAATGGAATATAGTACAATGTCTATAAATAAACTGAAGTTAGAGCAGAGGGAGACGGACAAATCCCAGGTTACATTAGTTTGGCTGCTGAGTTCAGAATTAGGAGAAGAAAAAAAAAGTAACAACCTAATTCAGAGGGTGGGTAATGTGCATCATTTTCTATGCCACCCCAAGAATCTCAACATCGTTTCACAACTTTCAGCACTGCTGGAACATGGAATCCTAGCAAGTGGCCAGTACATTTATCTTCATTACTCATTAACTAAATAATGACTGCTGAAAAGCCACTGAGATGATATCGCAAGTCTGCCCAATGGCCTGACTTATTCCAGAATCAGCAGCCACATTTCCATTCATTCAGCCTCTGCAATCTGCCCAGCAGTCACTGGGGCTAAGGAAAGTTCAGCTTATCTGTGGCTGTTGAACCAAATGTAAAGGTCTTAAAGCAAGCCTGAAATAGCCACTAGGAATGGCTTCTGACAGGCATTGTTAGAGGCAGTACCATAGACAAAGCTCTACTCCAGTTTAGCTCAGACTAAATAATGGGTAGATTAAAAAAAATACATTCCAACAGACTGCAATTGCCCTTGAGTGGCAGTCTTGTGGACAGGTTTGTAAATACTCCAGACCCATGTTATTCTAAGGGATATCTTTAAAAAACATTAACCACATTTATTTTCCCAGAGTAAGGCCCCACCATGCAAACACTTATATGAGTAGCTTTACACACACAAAGAGTTCCATTAAGGACTACTGGTGTGGTTAAGAGTTGGCAAGCCAAGGGCCTTGGATGATGAAATATTTAAGTAGTAAAACTGTTGTGAAAATACCAGTGATGGGGGAGGGAGGGGGCAAGGGCAGGGAAACAGGCAGACAACATCTCAGGGTAGAATAAAGTGCGTTGAACATTAGTCTAATGAAATTAACAGCCCTACTGGAGTGAGACCTGAACTCCCAGTCTCAGACAGAAAATTGCCTAAACTTCACAAGGTCTGGAAAGACCACCAAAATGCTATACCCAAGACAGCTGCCATTAAACATACACACCTGCACTGCACACAGAGCAATAAGGCCCCACCATCAGGTAACCCTCTGGCTGTTGGAAGCCAAATTAATTGTACTCACAGCTTGGTTACAAAAATAAAACCAACTCCTTTTACCAGATCAGACAAGTTGGAGTTAGAGCTCAGTTTTCCTTCTATGTCCACAAACAAAAGACCTTCCTGGCAGTGTATCTGCTATGTAAATCTTAAAGATAAACAAATCCAGAACTGCAGATGACATTTATCACCCGCTTTAAAGCAGAGATGCTTGGAGTTAATCCCCAGGAGAGGCACATCATCTGGCAGTCTCTGGTTTATGAGGAAGCAATGAGACCTAAATTGGAAGTGATAGGCTACTTTAGATGCCTCAGTATTGTCTAAAAGTTGACTAGCCAAAAGCTTCTTACCTTAAAAGTGGAATGAGGGCTTTCGTGCAACTCCTGAATCTCCTATCATTTTCTGCCCAAAACATACACTTCTCATTTGTGCGCGAGATGCAGATTTCTATAATTGCATATATGCTTGAGTGGGTTGACCACGCAACCTGTTTTTGCAAGGACAGTCCCATATTTAAGCCCTATCCCAGGTAACCCACCCTTCTCCCCCCCCCCCCCCCCACACAAAAAAAAAAAC
>NW_017729022.1:75362805-75384628 GCF_001723915.1 Gavialis gangeticus
TTTCCCCCCCCCCCCCCCCCCCCCCCCCCAAAAAAAATAAAAATTGGCTATTTGCCCTGGGTTTTTTTGCCAGCTGATGTATTGCATACTCATAGTAAAATATTTTTGCATCTTATAATGTAAAAATAAACCTAATTGCTTTTTTCCCCTTCCCATTCCCTTCACATTTTATACTAACATCCCAACATTTTACAACTTGGTTTGATTTACTATAGGCAGGGATGGCATACAATAGCAGCTCTGGGATCTACCTACCCGCATCAGGTGCACATACAGTGCGTTGCCAACTCCTGTACATGAGGTTACTGAAGTTATCAGCAGTGTTTGCTACACATCACAAAACACACACCTGTTCCTTTAATGAACACCTACAAAATCAACTGAAGTTTTGGTTTTTTTTAAAAAGACTTTTGACTGCAATGCATCAGCAGCCACCAACAGCCAAGTTATATGCCAGACTTCAAGAGCACATTTTTCAATTGCTCACAGTAGCCACTGTGCCATTACTCAGCATGTTCAGACAAAAAAACCACAAAAAGGCTGAAAGAAGCAACTCCAAGCATTTCAAAACACAGAAGCCAATCAAATTTTCACTAAGAGGGACTGTTTGCTTACTATTCTGTGCGACACAGACAGTTTCAGGTCAAGTGATTATATATCAGTTACATTAAGAAACTTTATGAACCTAAGTTTTCGTCTGCTTATGCAAAATCTGAGGCAATTAATTTGCATTGTAGTGGCTCCTTCATCAAACACAACTAGTGCATTGTGATTTGGAGGAGTACCCATTTATTACATTTAGTGTGAATACATTAAAACAAAAAGGAGCAAAAACCATTTCCTGTTCTTGTATGCTGTGTTCTTCCAATTAGAGGATTTAGTACAAAAATTACTGAGTTTTCTTACTGCATGAAACATCTGATGTAGCGTGTGTATTTCTCCAGCAACTGAGTGAGAAGACTCTCTTAGTGCCAAGCTTGTTGGAATTTGTGCGGATGATACTAGTGCTAATTCTGGTGGTGCCAGACGTGCTGGAAAAAACAATTTGTGATGATAACTCCAAGCCAAACTAGGAAGAGATTTTTGGTATTGGTTGTGGTGCTCATATTGTACATAACTGCCTCCAAACTGTGATTGACTGTCTTCCCATAGACTCGGAGAGCTTTGCTGTAAATACCATCACATTTACACTGTACACATTGAAGAGCTGAAAGACTTCTGCCGATTTGTTGATCTCAAGTATCTTAAATTACTAGAGAATGGCAGCACATGAATGTCAGTGCTGGGACCAGAATTTTATTGATTTTTGATGGCCTTAACGAATGCTTCCTTTCTCAAGACAAAGACCTGAAAGTCTTCAGTGACCCTAGCACTAAATGGTGGCTTGCCTTTGCCAGTAAATAAACAGCCATGTTTCAGAAGACTGTAGAGGTGATCAGGAAAAACAATTTGATGGTAACAGAAATCACGGTGCATGTGTTCCCCACAGGAGAATTTAGCAGATACTTAGAGAAAGATGTCACAACAGAAACAAAGAGCCTACTGCTGTCTCTTGTAAACTGTGGGCAAATGAAGAAAGAATTTTACAATGCAGTTGACAATTTTAACACAACATGCCTGCCCTACTTAAAGCACTGCAAACCTGCCTTTGAGCACACCCAAAAACTTGAGTGCCCTGCTGAGAAATATACCAGTATGAGACTAAATACAAGACAGCCTCGCTACATGCATAGATAGAATTCCCACCTTAAGTATATTGGAGGATCATATTTTTGATGAGTGGGCAAATGCAAAAAACCCCAAAACCCCAATCATCTCTCATCATCTTTCTGACTAGAACTGCCAGAGAACACCCATTGCTGAAAAGTGACTGAACATTTTTCAAAAGATGGACAAGACAGTACAATACACAAATCTAGCTAAGGCTGTGGAATTTGCGCAGTGTTTGCTGGACACCACAGCTCCTGTTGAACGTGTCTTTTCATTAATGAACTACGTGTAGTGTCCTAAAATAAAAAAAGTAAAATCACATCTGAATGTCTTCACCATGAAGGCTATATTGCCTGCGCAAGTAAAATTTGATCTGGATTGTACTGTGTTCTGTGACAAGCTGCTGAAAGACAAGCAGACCCTCCAAAAATTAGCAGTAACAGAGAAATACAACTGGCAACAACCAACTTCACACCCTGGAGGACAGCAAGACAAGGAAGGACATCAGTAACTACTTTATTGTAAGTACATACTTTGACTGTTTATGCTGTTTGCAGGGGGGAAGCTACTGTGTTGGTTAACTTATGAAGTCAAACCTGCTTGATCTCTTCGAAGTGATTTCAAGTGTTTCTCACTGTATTGCATAACTCTTATTTCTTACATTTTGCATACATAAGTGAACACCCTTGAACACTAGTAAAATCTTACCAGGTGTCCCATTTTCAGCAGAGGGAAATATGGTCACCCCACTTGAGCAACTTTTTTGCTCTTTCTGGAGTCAGGAAGAGGAAAACACACTGCTCCCCAGAGTTGATTTTATAAAATAAAGTTTTCTGAGAAGCAGTCTGGTTTAGTGAGCTGAGCACAGGGCAAGCAGCAAAGGACTCCTAATGTTTAAGCCCCAGTTTGATTCCCTTTCTGGCTTTAGCCAAGTCACACACATTGAGCTTCTGCACCTGAGAGAGGAATATAGCATTCACCTGTCCTGCAAGCGGGCTGAGAGGACTAGATATTTTACACAGTGCTTTAAAAGGATAAGAGGTATAGGTTTAGCCATATTGGTCTAAGAACATAGGCAGACAAGGTTCTTTGGGTGAATCTTATATCTTTTATTAGACTAACTTAAATAGTTGGGAAAAAAGATTAGCAAGCTTTTGGGTTTAAAAAGCCTTCATCAGGCTGAGGAAGCCTCTGAAGTTGGTGTGCGCTCTTCCTGGATGGAATGAATAGTAAAGCAGCCAGACGCTGGTATGCATACAAGACAGGCAGTCAGTGAAGATGTAAAGTGAGGAGTCAGTGGGTGACAGACAGGCTTGGTGGGGGGGAAGAGAAAAGAGGGATGAATGTAGCAGTTAAATAGTGGAGAGGTACCTGGGGAGTCAGATGTCAGGCAGATTATGTGTTACAAATCAAATGTCTGTGTTTGGCCCATGATTTTTTTGTATCCAAGAGGCTGATGAAGTGAAGTTCATAGGCTTGTCTTTGAGAAGTGTTTTGTAAGTTCCCTTTGAGGATTAGAACTGAGAGATTGGAGAGAGAGTAGTTTTCTTGTGTGAAATGTGCCCACTGGTAATTGGGTATTTTTGTCTTTGATAGATTTCCAGTGTGCATTCATTCTGGTGCACAGTTTTTGTCTGGTCTCTCCTACGTATTTTCCATCAGGGTATTTGGTGCATTGGATGAGATATACTGCATTTCTATTTCACATATTACATTAAAAGGATAACACACTGTATATTAATTTTTAGCCCCTGCAAAGGTTGAAATGTAGAATTCCCTTTACTTTTCAGGAAAGATGTGTGCATGCACTAACTTATCTCTCTGAATTTATTTCTTCTAAAACAAAGAAAGAAAATGACTGGATATTAACATTTCAAAACTTCTCCAGAGACCATACTGTGAAAGCACTTACCTCTTTATTACATCAAGGCTTCAGCTCTACTGGTCTCATTGTGGAGACACCTGTTAAACATTAAAGCAGCCCCAGCTCAGTATGGGTCCCTGGTCTTTTGCAGACAGCCGGTAGATCCTCTCTCCAGGCACCCACGCTAGTAAGAACTGTAGTAAGTTGGTATCACCTGTAAGATGTTCTTTACTTTATTTAAAGCAGCTTGCCAAATCAGAAGAGCCTTGGTGATCAGTTTTGAGGTCACTCAGCTCCTACAGGGCCTGATGCAAAGCCCTCAAGAACTTAATGGAAAAATTTAGTTAGATTCCCAAGAGTTTGGTGTCAGGCCTACATAGCACTTTTCCTTTACTGACTGGTAAGAATAGCACTAGGGAAGGGAAGGGAAGGGAAGGAAAAGAAAAGCATGATCAACCCTCCTTTCCTCAGTCTCCAGCTTAATGCCTTCTATTTCGACATATTTAGAGTGAAATGTCACTGCACCAAGGGATATAAAGAAAGCTGGAACGCGATTTACAACAATCATCCACTTACACAAGAATGACATGGACTTTAGACTTTACAAGCTGATTCCTCTCAAGTTTGGGGGTGTATTGTTTTGTATGTCACCCTTCAAAAATAAATCCAATTTTGACAAGCCACCTTTAAATGCAGCGTGTGATTTTAGTGTTAAAAGATGTGCCATTTTTCACTCTGCATATCATACACATTGTTTTCTAGCATGAGAACAGTTGTGTCATCTCTGCATTGTGCCAGTCAGTCTCATTTCCCAAAACTGTTTCACACTGACTTAAGACTGAAGCATTGCTCTTTAAATCTGCTCTGCCAGCAATCCCCTGCTCCAACCACCAATACACACCCACATATGCAAACACAGCTTCATTTCTTGGTTTTGTTTGGTCATGGGAGAGTCAGTAAATGCAAATCAAACACTACTAAACAGAAGTCCTGTTTGTTTCTTCATTACAGACAAAATTAATGAAAGGCCTTCACTCTGTTTATACTGGCATTATACCCAAACGTATCAGTTTAACTGAGGAAAGAAATCCATACTAATAATGGACACACACATAGCATTTGCTGACCTGTAACACCAGCAAGGGAGGGTCTTTTACAGAAAACCTTTGAATATTTGTCTCCATCAGATGGAAAGCCAGTGGTATTACACATATGCCCACAGAGCTACCTATATCCCAAGGCAGAAAAGAGAGTTTGATAGAAATACACAACCCATATTGCACACTCAATATGTCCTACTTTTTCACTGAAGCTTTTAAATCAGCAGTGGATTTGCTTCTTTAACAAGAAAAAGGTTACAGAAAGGCCTGGAGCACCAAACAAGAAAAACAAGACTGATCTTCATTTACAGAAAGCAAGGAACCAGCCATCTGCCTGGTTATGGAGTGACTCACTAGGCCCTTTGTTTTTCACATAAAAATCCAAGAGCAATAAGGTGAAAAAAACTAGCAAAGATAGAAGGCATCTCTGTGTAGGTTTCCATTTCAGAAAAGCTGATGAATGAGAAACCACAGTTTAACCAAGTGATTATTTATATGCATCTTTCAAGCTGTCGCAGTGACTGCACTTACTAAAATCATGAATCTCTGAAAGATGCCTGTAGATTTCAGCATCAGTTTACTGTGCAAATCCTCATGCAATGGCAGTTACACAACAAACATGTTTATCTAGAAATCATGCTATTCTCACCCATCAATATTAGCATATTACTGAGCACTCCGCATTCACTGTTGATAAATTCACAGTTCTTCCGCAGTCCTTGATTTTGGGACACCCCCATCGAGGAATGAATAAGACAACCAGAAAGATTAATTGCCTTTCTAATATCTTGCATTGTCAACTCATCCTGTCTGAAGCAACTCCCTTGAGGGCATGGTGAGAGCTTGACACTGCAGAGTTAGCTGCTGTGTTAAGGTCAGAATCACAAACTGAAACATATGACTAATCTCTACACAACTTAGCTTAAGAAATGTTTCATAAGTTGGGGGGTTTTCCCCCCCAAGGGTGAGAAAACCAATAGCAGGTATATGTATCCCTATTTTAAATACAGTTTTGAAAACAGCATTGAAGTTGACTCACCACACTTTGATGCCATAAATTTTACTGAAGTCGTTGCATCCAATTTGCAGTATGTTACTTTAAGCATTCAGTAATGGTGCATAGGTAAGTATGCTAATCTGCATTTGTTCTCAGTTTCTTCCATTCTAACAGGTGTATTTTTTATTAAAAGTTCCTCTTTTCACTCTCCCACTGCAACTACCACATTTAGAAAAGCACAGCAGAAACTCCAGTGCCAATTTGATGGCCATGTGATCTGTATTATTCATTTAAAAATATACTTAAACCTGTAAGGCTAAGGGTGAAAAACCACAAGAACTTTAAGAAGCTGAAGTTGTCCCCCATCCTTGACCTCCAGTCCTTGGACCTCCCTCTACCCCCACCCCACCTCGGGTGAAACTAGCTGCATTCTGGCCAACTAACAAGTTCTTAAGTCTTCTCAGATAGGGCCCACTACCAGCCAAATCTACATGAAGCTGGGAGAGGATGACTGAAATCAGGGAGAGCTAACCCAGCTTGTTTTGTAGTAGCCAAATGTCAAATTGTAATCTTTTAACGATTAATTTAAAACAGCTTGTTACAAAGGTAGGATTTTTATCTTTTTGGAAAAAATAAATAAATCACACAGCATATCCTGTGCATCTCACAGAACTCTATGTAAATCTTAAGTGTTGCTAAAACAATGCACACTTACAGTAATTAACCACCAACCTACATTAAAGAGAGGAATTTTAGGGTAGATGAAAAATGTCTTCTATTTTATTGATAAAGTAATGAAGGGTACATCAGGTTACCTACTAATAAAAATCTTTTCATGAATTGCAGTCCCAGAACCTGCTTCACAATAGAGCATGTTGCTATGAACACCAAAGTACAACCTTGCCTGTAACAACTGTATGGGTGATTTCCCAGTCAACTTAGATTTCTAAGGCCTTTTCCTTCTGGTGCCCTGTAAGCTTATACTTTAAAAAGAATTATTTTTTTTCCTTCTGAAAGGAGCTTATTGCATGTAGTACTTGTGTGAGAGTGGTAGTAGGGACAAGAGACTGAAATCAAGCCCCCCACTGTGCTAGGCACTGTACAAATAATAAAAGATAGTCCCTGCCCCAAGCTGAGATGATGGATGGTCCAGTGGTTAAGGAGTTAGCCAAGGACTTGAAACGAAGTCACTGGCTGCCCCCATAACCTTGGAAGTCACTGAGGCTCTCATCATCTTAGGTCTCTGTGATGGGGAGAATAGCATTTACCTCAATAAATGGGGATCAATAAATTAAAGGTTGTGAGGCATTCAAAAACTGTAGTAATGGAGACCATGCAAGAACCTTAAGACAGACAGATATGGACTACAGTCTAGATAGAGACAGGCACTTCTCTCCCTCTTCCTAATCCTCATTATTCCTATTTTACAGCAGAGTGAAAAAGATTAAAGAGACTTGTCCAGGAAGCCTGACAGGAAGTCAACACTAGAGCCCTCATTTCCTGAGGCTCAGTTCAGGGTGTGAAATCATCTTTCCTCTTTGAGGAAGGAGTGTTGCTCCTTGTAAAACAATATTTTCTGTGTTATAATGGAAAGTATGCATTTAAAGAAACAATGAAGGATTAAAGGTATTTGTTGTGAATATAGCTTCTATTTTATTTTCTCTCTACCATTGCAACTACTAAATTTAGAAAAACACAGCAGAAAGTCCAGTGTGGGTTTAAGGGCCAAAACAGATTACTGGTGGAACGGGAAATCTTCCATGATGTCCTGCCTCCTACTGCTTTTCCCCTCCTTCAAAGGCCCCACTGTGTCCCTCATTTTTGGTTGTAGAAGGCAAGCTGCACAGTTCCTTCTAGATGCCATCAGCAGCATGCCTTCCGCTCTGGTGGGAAGCGGCTCAGACAAAGCACACATCACCCAGAAGTTAGCTGCAGCATCACCGCACCCTGCCATTCCAGCAATGTAAGGGATCATATGCCAAACCCCTCTAGACCTACCATTTCAAACACTTGGCCAAGTCAGACTTTTAATTTGTAAAAACTGCCTTTTCTTGATGTCTCAGACCCTATTGTCCATACTGCCACATGCCTCTGCCTGCTTTGTAAAGTAATGGATATGGCTATGGACATGAAGTCAAACACAAAGTATTGTTTTATATCACGTATTTCTTAGACCAGTTAGAAAAGCACAGCAGTAACTCTGTTCAACTGGTGGCCCAAGGGCTGCAGGCGGCCCGAGTGGCTACCACATAGCTGCAGGGCCTACAGCTGCCTCTGCCACAACCACAGGGGAGGGCTGTGCACTACTGGCACTGTCCACACAGCTGGAAAGGACCCCATGGATGAGGGGGAGGTAGGTAAGGCAATCCTGGGGGCCTGCAGCATATGGCTCGCACAGTGTTCGGCTCCTGGCCACACTGAAATTGGACAGCCCTGACTGAGACCGTATCTGTTTCCCTCCCCAATATGAAGGAAGGCACTTTGGATCTGAAAGCTTGTCTAACATCTCTCTCGACCATAAAGATGGTCTAATAAAAGATATCTGCCCAACCCCCTTGCTTTCTATTCATTTCCTGGATAATCACAGCTACAACATTGCAACTCGTGTAAAATAAACACAGACAATCCCTATCCTTAAAGCCCTTAAGAACTGACATAGGAGTGGGAGTCAAAACTCCTGGGTTTTATTTCTAGCCTCTAAGTTCTGTGCCTTGGCTCATCCCTCAATAAAACATAGCTAATACCTACAGCACAGCATATTTGTAAAGATCTGGGAAGGCAAGACAGTAGGAGATGCACAAACCCTGTTTTTAGTCTGAATAATTGCTCCCTATGACATTATGCAGAGGAGTTCTGGATGCCCCAGGCAAGCTTTGCAGGTGAACAGGGAAAAGTGACAACTCTTCTCTCTCCATACATTAGAAGACAAAAATTCCTGCATCAGTTTAAGATTCAAATTTCTATGGTAACAGCTGCAATGGAAAAGATCCAAGTAGGATTTACTGTAGTAAAACTACTTAGCCAAGAACTATCAGTGGGGAAGAGGGCTGAGGGGAAGAGACAGAGCATAGCTTTGAAAGAAATTAATTCCCTTGGGACAGCTCCAGCAGACAACAGGAGATGACAACTCAACAGCTCACTGTTTTTGACAACTAACCAGTCTGACTAGTGGAAAGCAACTTTGTTTTCCAGTGTAAGGGCTGTTTCCTTCTTTTCACCTACTGTTGAAGCATGCGGTGTTCCTCCTCATTTTGGGAACTAACTAAGCTGCACATACTATATCACTGCACGCTTTTCTAGGTAAGTGGATGAGTATGTTGGGATAGTAACCTACGGAACCAGACAGAATCTATCTGCTCTACTTAATTCAAATACACTGTATGCAAGTACTACCCTAGGCTACGAAGAAGACTCTTTAGAGTGGAACTATTAATGCTTTGAGCACGTACTGTGTAAATGCATTTAATTCCTGACACTTCATTATTATACCTCTCCCCTACCACCTTTAAATGCTCAAAGGAAGTTGGGTGCATTTGTACAAAGCCAAAGGCTTCAGGAGCCCTAATCCACACCCTAACAGAAGGAATAGTTCTTCTGTCAGCCACATCCACCCATACAATGATTATGTTACAACGGTCACTTCGTTAGCACAGAATGTACTGGTGTCTTTTCCAGGCAGGAAGACAGCTGATGTAAGCAGGGCAGGGAAGAAAGAAAAGAGTTGTGGGCCAAATTTTACCAACAGGTTAGGACTGGGATAAATCTGGTCCTGTATACATTATTTAAAGAGTGAATAGGTAGTCTCACATGACACTGGACAGGAGTAAAATCTCAGCTCCAAGGGGGTAAGACTGCACTGCATAACAACAAAACCACTTTGTAGTTCTCTGGCACATTTTAATACAGGATACAAAAAGGTGATTTTAACATAATGCTAAGTAAAGTCTCAGCAGGCAGGTAAAGATATTACGCCACAAATGGTTTGAGCGCCTAAAACAGTCAAAGGCATGAACAAAATACAAAAAAGAATACAAACCAGCCTAGAATTTCAAGTACAATGGGGCAGGAGCCACCTTCCCCACTCTCATCTATAAACCACAAAAACACGCATCTGCAACAGGAATCCTGCTTTAGCATTCAGGAACTGCCCAAACTAGCAAAGGCAAGGCACTGGTTTAAAGGTATCCTTATTTTCCAGCTGCCCTGGGATGAAATGTATTGTGTTGTTTGGATGCTTAAATGATGCAGAATATGAAAGGTCCTCCCTAAGAGTGTGTCTGTCAGCCTGGAGTTTGTGCCTATTCATTTCTTTCTGAGAAAAATGCACGAAGCACTGATTTGTGAGACAAACAGGATGCTTGGCTAGATGAACCAGTGTGGTGTGAGCCAGTATGGTTCTTAGGGTCTTTCCAATTCCTCTTGCTAACACAGCTCTGACATCACAGACAATTATGAAGTTAAAATAACAACAACAATCATCATCCACTTAGTAATCCACAGCACTCCTGCTTCACATACCTCAGGCTACAATAGCAGGTGCCTGCTTTCAGTTCCCATACCATTGCCAGAAGTAAAGAGACATGGCAGACTATGAACCCTGCTCCAAGAAGCAACTGAATACTTCAGTCCAATGGGATCAAAAGACTACTGCACATGGCAAGGGACAAGCCAAGGAAGAAAGTGGTGATGGAAAGAAGTAGCATTCCCTGACAAAAGGAGGGAAGGAGAAGCACAGCCTCCATCCAGTTTGATGGACTCCCTCTCCCCAAGTTTGGTAAGATCTTCAGTACTCTTAGCCCTGTTACTAGCTGTACATAAGCAGCAAGCTTGAGGTGCATGCCCTTCCATGTGCACTTGAGACAGCTGTGGAAAACCAGTCCCACCTGCCAAACTGAAAAGGCAGTGCCCTTTGCCAACAGGGCACAAGAAAATGGATAAAGGATTTCTTCCATTGGATTCTAGAGCCAAAGCATGTCGAAGACTATGGCTCATTCTGAATCTGAGACCTCAACCAATGTTACAAAACACTTTTTTAAGCTCTTGTCTCTGTATTTCTATTCTTGTAGAGAGGCAGAGGAGTTGTGTGCTCTGGATGAGCTATTTACTTATAGACTTAAAAATAAATCCATATGGAGTGAACATGAGGTGTTCCCAAACCTGCCAAGATAACTGAAGGACAGAAATCAGAGGAATTCAAGCGTTCAGATACAGAATTTACTCTACTTCATCAACTACTCCTGTCAAGCCCACTTTAGTGCGTTCAAAAACCATAGAGACTGTTCCTAATAAGATACTCATATAGGAACCTTGCTAAACTATCCCATTTAGTAGTTTGAAATATACTGGAGAAAGAAAAATCTTCAATGTCTTTTGATGCTACTGTTTAATCTCATGGTTGCAATGGTTTTCATAGGCCCCATGGATTTAATGAAGCAAAGACATCAACTTCAAAATGCGTGGCATCCTGGAGAAGCTCACACAGAAGCCAACGAGAACTTTCAGAATAAGTTGTCAAATTCTTACTTCATAACGACAGGTACATCCTACCCTACACTTGAGGGACATGTAGAACAGGTTCACATCCAGCACATTCTGTCCCTTCCAGAAATCCAAATACCAAGGACGCGTTTAGGAACTCAACAGAGGACGTGCTTGTTTTCAGCATCTCAGACAGCTACCGGCAGCTGAAAAAAAGAATCAGCACTTTACAGAAATGGAGGAAGCAGACTGTACTTTGTCAGAAAACTCTTGTAGTATGGAATTGATATTTTCTGAAACTTTCGAAGTCAACTCATGCCTGAAAAAAGGAACGGTTTGCAGATAGGACTAAGCAGACTGATAATTGATCCATTTTGATGGTCTCTGGATCAGGGAGAATGTTACTCAAATGGAGTACTTAGAGATAGCTCAACAAAAACCAGTATGATGCACAAGAGTTAAACAAGACTGAACTAATGAGAGATACTTTCTCCATGTATGGTAGGGAAGGGAAGAAAAGGACTTTCAGGTGACTTCTCCCTTGCACTGTAGTAGCTAAAATCCTGACCAAATTCAGGAAAAAGTTGCATAGGATCAATCTTCTTAATCTACTATTGGTAAAACTCTGGTTCCTACTATTATTGGTGATGGTAATGGTAAATACCATCAGGCTGAGATATTTGTTGTGTCTGATTGAATAGAACTGGGGTTTTTCAACACGGGATTTGTACTGATGTGACTGAATGGATCCAGATTAACTAATGTATCTATGCACACTGTTCATGCAGCTTAAAACAAGTCTATTGCTGGACACCATTCTAAGATGCAAAACTAGCAAGTCTGGCATGAAGGGGCAGCTAGTACATTTCCTTTTTGTTTTCATCAACATGATACACCCCTAAATCTGTCATGTTTAGAGCAACAGCCAAACATCTGGGAATTGTGTTCTGAAGTGCCACCCTTCTCGTTACTTTGAAGCAAAACAATATTCGTGCTATCCTGCTTGCCTCTGGTGATCATGACAACAGCCATAATAATGGGGGGGTTGTTTGTATTTTTTCAAAAACATGCTACAGTAAGAGAAGTTTGCTTATAAGTATTCTGGGGGTAAAAGCTACTGGTGAGCCATGCAAAAACATGGAAGTAGAATGGAAAGGAGATAATTGCGAATTTTCCTGAATTAAAACAGGTAAGTTTTATGGAGGGACTATGAAAGTGTGTGTCAAGAGGTACTTCTAGAAAGCTAGATCATATCCAAGCCCAAATTTACAGCAGACTATAAGGCAAGAACCCAATTACAAAGCTCCCTACTGCGTCTACTTATAGACAAAATTCAAGTGCAATTGCAGGTTTGTATTCTTAAAATGAGCCAAAGGAGAGCAGTCAAGTTGCGTGTCAAGTACTGAACAAACAGCACATGACTAAGTGCAGAGGAGACAAAAAATAAATAAATCAGGAAAATCAAGTAATGTGCTTTTGCTTCTTTACCAGAGGCCATTAATCACACCATACTCTGCGTCTCTGCCAGCCAGTCCCACAAAACTACCCATGAAGTTAAGCAGGTGTACCAAACTGACAAGCAGCAACATGTATCCTCCTTTGTTTAAGTGTTAGTAAGAACTAGGGAATGCGAGTGCTGATTAAAATCACACATTGTGGGCAACGGCTGTGTCGGTTCAGTTCTTCAGAAGTGCTTATATAAGGATAGATGCACTAACACGTTACACCTGTACCCAAGAATTATATTTTTAAAAAGGAAGTTCTGTTTCACGAACTTTGCTTTTGCAAGGTTGGGTTGTAACAAAACACGGAGAATTCCACATCAATTCACCAAAAATAATTTATTTATGTGAAATTGATTTGGATATTGGTCAGAATCAAAGCACTCCCCATCTGTACTGCTTGAGGAAATGCATAGCACGAGAGGGCCCACGATAAATATATTTAAAGACTTAGACAGAAGAAAGAATGTGTAGCCAGCCAAGTTCTAACCACAAAACAGACCATGCTCCAAGAACACATGTGAACAGGAGTTAGTGTGTAGATGGAGCCTTGGCAGCCTATTTGATATTTTTGCAAAAGGGAACACTTCACGTCAACTGTACTGATTTACACTAAAATCTTCAAATGTTTGTTTCCATAAAAATGTATTTGGCCCCTGGATGGTTAACCAAAATGTTTATCTGGGATTGGAATCCAAAACCTCAAAATTTTCAGATGAACACACAGACTGCCACCATCCATTTCAAACATGAAATTCAAGCAGTTTGCTTCCGTTGGAAAACTGACTAATGCCAAGCTTGGGATTTGAACAACTAACTGAAGGCTGCAATCTTGCAATAAACTGAGGGCACATATCAGGTCCCCAGTCTCTCATGATCACTCCTATTTATAATGGCAAAAATTTGAACAAGAGGACAAAGTCCTCCTAGTATATCCCTAGTATGATTAACTGCAAATTCTCCTCAATTACTGAAGTTTGATGGTTAAGTGAAAGAAGAGAAAAGGAGATCTGAAAGCAGAAATCATCCATAAAGAGGAAGCAAACTTGATGAAAAACAGTAGAACAGTGCAACTGCATAATCCCAGGAAATGAAGTTGTGAAACTGGTTGGCATAGCAAGGAGTAACAAACAATCACTGGGCAACAACTGACTACAGAGAAACTGCAAGACACTAACAATGCTCCACTCATCACAACCACCATTTGCATTCGTAAGTTTAAAAAAAAAAAATTACTGTACATTATGTTTAAAAAAAGACAAAATTTCTACTTGAAAAAGTCCTTTTCAAGGTTTCAGTTATTTAAGAAATTTTCCATCCTGGCAACAATGATTAATTGGACTAAATATTTCACTGAAGTCTTATTCAAATGAATTTTTTGGAGCCAACAGGAGTTATCTACAGGCAGAAAATGGGGGGGGGGGGGGGTGAGGGAAACATTGCACAGCTGAGCAACTGGATCATTGATCTGGTTCAGGAGGTGACTGGCAAACAGCTTAATTAACAGATAAATGACAGATGTTAGCTGCATTTCTTAATACACAACTAGAAGCTGCTCAGATACAAATGTAGCAAGTGTCACATAAAAAAGCTATGTAAAATAGAATTACTTGTTTTTGTAGCTGGCTTACCTCTATTTTTCTAATAAACTATGTTGCCAATTATGAACCATGGAATCTGAAGTTCTCTTTTCTCCTAAAGAGCCAGGGAAGCACGGGCAAGAGCTGCACAGGTTTCCTTATGCTGCCTTGCTAATGTACTACAAAAGTCTGCAAGGACCGTGTCAAAGGACAAGCTCATTTCATTCAATCCCGGATCTTCTCTGCCAGGCCTGGACAACCGAGATACAGATAACTGTTCAAGGAAAACTGAACAGTGATGGTGCTTCTTTCAGAAAGGTCATCAGACAAACATTAGATACCCACAGTGATGACTTTTGGGCGGTGTCCATCAGCTATAGATTCATAAAGACAACTTGGTACTGAAAGTATCTGCATCTCATTCCTGATCCCAAAGCCATCCAAGTAATCTTGTGGACTAAATATCTTCTATGCAGATGTTCATGATAAAGTATTACTTCACTATTCTATAATATTTGACTACTAAAATGTTCTGACATTTCAATCCAATTTTCCAGACTTCAGTAATAATTAAAAAACAGATCAAGTATGCAGAAATAGAGAAATAATCTAAATATGAAATATATTAGCAGAGGGCAGCAGAGGTTAATCTGTGGAAGGACTTAGCAAAGCTATTTCCAAGACATCTGGGAAGTAAAATCCCAAAAAAATCATGTTACCCATTCTAAACACAGAAGCAAAATCCATGTTTACAAATTTAGACTATTCATGACATGAACCACCTCTTTTCCCCAGCAGAGTTACCCTGTGTGGACAGGTTTTCCATCTTCAATTTTAAATATATTTGACTCTTGGCAGGACATCCACAAGAAAAGCCAGGAAAGAGTGCAGCAATGAAAACACAAAAGAGGAGGGAAGGGATTAGAAAGTGCTTGCTGACTTGAAAAGCTCTGGTAGGGTTTGAAGGCCAATTCAGTTCCTCGAGTTCAGAATAGTAGCTCCATGATCCATTTGGCTATTTGGATACTGTAACATCAAGTTCTCAAAGGCAACTCAATACAATCTTTTCAGTTAGCATGATTTTGGGTGCAGGTGGAAAAAAAAAACTCCCATAAAACCTTCCAGAGTTTTGACTGATCTCCCAGTTGGCGATTTCCCCTGGACAGTTTTTGAGGGAGGCATGAGTCATCCAGTCAGAATACGCAAATGTCTCTCTTGCAGAAGCAATCTGATTTCCCTCACTACTAAGGGTGAAATGAACAGGATTGTTGAACTTATCTGCGGAAAAGAACAAATTAAGAACAATTAGCACATTCACATACTGTTGCAATTCCACTTAGCATCTTCTCATTGCATTTTAGAGACTGATAAGAATAGAAAACTGGTGATAAAACAGAAATCTGCCTACCAAATAAAAGGACATAGAAGGACACTGAACTTTCAGGAAACCTACAGCTTCTTCCCTGCATAATGATTTTGCCTTTGGCCACTGCCCTCTCTATCAAAGCAGTTCTTCCAGCTGTACAGGAAGGGAAATCAAAGAACATTGCAAGCTATCACTTCACCCATAATGGAGATGTGGGGATTACACCACCCTCCCCATCTCTTCAGACCCTCAAATCCTCAGGTTTGCACTCTAATTTTCATAGACAAAGCACCACTGTGTTGCCACCCTATTGAGTCAGCTTTGCTCAGCATTTGTTTCAGGCCTTCAAAATCTCACCATCCCTATAGCCCACTCCCAAAGAACTGCATAGCAGCTCAACATCATCTCCTTGAACAACACTGGAAACTTAGTAACTTCATACACAGCAGAGCTGGAACAGGAGGAGCTCTGTCTTGGAAAATTGGAGAGAAGCTTGAACTAGAATCAATACTATTTTTATGGTTGCACATAAGCACATAAAAATTTTAGAGGAGTGATATCAAGAACTTTGCCTTCCATCACCTGAAATACCTTTTTAAAAATTCAATTAATATCTTCCTGTTGGACAATAACGACCAACTTCCATTTTTTTGCAGTCGAAGGAACTAATATTAACATGGTAGATGCTGATTATTTTCTGGTACCCTCATAGCATCTCTGGAGACATTATGATGAAGGGCTGCTGCAGACACAGCGCAGCATGCCTAAGTCATTACCTTTATCAGTTCTCACAAAAACTGTCCCCTGTCTCAGTGTCTCTAAGTCTCAATGATTCTGTGCCTATTAGATTTTAGAAGTTCATTTTATCTGTTGACTCAACAATGGTGAGAAAGACTTCTTACCATCAGAATAAAGAAATAGAAAACCCACATCCATCCCAGGTTGTCCTGGATCAGAGACACCAGATACTAAAAGGAAAAAACAAACAAACACATATATGATTTATATCATTAAGATGTACACATTGCCCATCTCTTATCTTTCCCAACTCTGTGGTTTGTCCTTGCTCCACAGAGCTGATCATGAGCTGTCTCTCAATATCCAGTTCCTTACTGCCCAGCATAAAATGATTATTGCTTTAATGGGATAAATGAAGTAGAAATACAAACCTGAGGTTTTCACAAGTTATCCCAGACAGCACAGAGAAGGACTTTTAAATACAGCCCCAAGGAGTGACAAACTGACTAGACTAAACCCACATTACAGTGATGTGAGTAAATTTAAAAAGCCTCAAAGGCCAAAAACTCTGAAGAGACTTAAAGGCTGCATGGGCATGCATTTCAAAACCTGTACAAGCACTTACTAATAGTTAAGCCTCCCAATGTTGATGGGCCAAATTCTGTAAAGACTGATGTCCTACCCATACAAGCTATAAAGTAGAATGTATCCCTTAAATAGGTTTGCTTTCAATACTGTAAGGGGATCTGAATCTCCATAAATGAGAAGCATCAGCACAACACCAGTAATCTCATTTCCAACATTACTCATATTACTTCTGCTTATTCCCCCAGCTTCAGACACACCACAGCCATCTCCATGAAGAAGGCAGAGATTTGAGGTAGGAAAGCAGGTGGAACTTCTCAGAAATAAAACCCCACTTTTTATGATGATGTAATAAAACGTGGATGTGCGTGGAGGTGGGGGAGATGCAGGAAGCAATGGCATACATTGAGAAAATAGTTTCAAATACATGGCATTTTAAAGGCAACTATGAGGTGTTTGCAGCCCTGTAAATGCAGAAAACTAAGAGTCTCTCTCTTCCATGAAATGGACAGAAAGACCATTTACCAGGGGACATTCACAGGAATATTCCTACAAGCACTAATTACAACCTCTAATCCCTTTTGGGAATGGGGATTTGGACTTGGCTCCAGCAGAATCCTTGGTATTTCATGACATTACATGCACTTACTCACTAGCAGGATAGAGTTCCTGTGATGTAACTGGCTTCAGTATTCTGACCAAATGCAAAAACAACCACTTTGTTATTTCATATGAATTACTTTTGTATTTGGGCAACAAATACAATCTTTGGGGCATACCTTGAGCTTTTTTGTAATAGCAAGCTAGTCATCAATGCCTACAACACTATGTGGACTATGAAAGCAAGTAATGCAAGACTTATAGGGTGTAAAGTCTGCCCTCAATAAAGAGCATCAAACACAAACATGACTAAGTAACATTTGTTATAAATATTCTATTTTAAGAGGGATTCATCTTATTAACACAGGGAAACAAGTTTGTTTATGAAAGGCTGTTACCATCTCCTTAAATTTAAAGAACTGAAGAGGCAGCTTGACTTTCTTCCCCAATTTATAGTTTGTTTTCTTCCCCCACTTTTCCCTGCGCAGGTTATGAAAAGTTTCAAAAGCCCATTTACCTTTGAAAGTTCAGAGCCACATTGTTAATGATGAGCTTTGCAGGGAGGGTGGAATCATAGAATCATAGAAGTAGGGTTGGAAGGGACCTTGTAGATCTTCAAGTCCGACCCCCTGCCTGGGCAGGAGAAAAAACTGGGCTCAAATGATCCCAGCTAGGTAGGCATCAAGCCTCCTCTTAAAGACCCCCTGGGTAGAAGCCAGCACCACTTCCCTTGGAAGTTGGTTCCAGATCCTAGCTGCCCTGACTGTGAAGTAGTTCTTACGGATGTCTAATCTAAACCTACTCTCCAACAACTTGTGGCCGTTATTCCTTGATAAAATTGTTGTTTCCATATTTTAAGCAAGACTGACTAAATATCTAAAGCAAGGCTGATGGGAACATTTCAATTAGCACGGAAAGTTTTTAAATGAAATCTGCAGTCAAATGAGACTAACCATGTCTTCATAGCCCAGCTCCTTCCTGCCCCAGTCACTCCCACAGGGAAGTTTAGAAGGCACACGCCTCCTCATTCTGCACCTTCTCTGGTGATTCTCACCTGGCCCACTGCAGCTCCGATGCTACCAGTTCCATCCACAATTCCAGTAACGGTTGCCAGTGCCTCACTACTCCCTCTGACCAGCTCCTGACGTCCCAAGTCCGCAGAAATTGCAGAACTGATCATGTTAGAAGGGCCTCCAATGAAAAAGCCTGAAAACACCACGAGAAAAGCAGCTGATGATAGCACTGTAAGGAAAGCTCCTTCAGCATAGCCCAAAATTTTCCTGCCATGCAACAGGGATTGGAAGAAAGTTCTAACAGGAAGGGGTGGCAGCAAGGTGCAGCATGCATTGCACTGCCCTGCCCTATCCTACACCTGTAGTGCAGTGTTGTGTTGTGTTGTGATACAGCTGGTGTGTACATCTGTGGGAGAAAAGATGATAAAGAGAGGCCCTGGAACTAAGAATGTTTGAAACTAAAGACCCCAATCATGCTGTCTCATCTTGAGGCTGTCACTGTATGGTACCAGAGAAGCTCTCTGGTGTACATCTTTGGAGAGAGGAAGCTTACAGCTTCTCAACAAGGAGAGACTACTAAAAACTTCCCGCTATATCCATTCCACACTGCAGCATGCCAAAATTCTTCAAAAGTAACAGAACTGGGCCTTCCTGTTCACTCCTGTTGCAGCTCAGGCATTTAACAGAGATGGCAGAACACTTCAATATGTTAACAGTTTTAGGACAGCACTATTGTTTCTCTTCCATGAACACTTCTGTTGGGGTGAAAGTGGTAGTTTCATGCCCTACCTGTAACTGCCATGATAACTGCATTTATGGGTTTGCTGTCAGGAGAACCTGTTGCAATAAAGACAGAAAAAAGAAGTGGTTACTATAGATCAGGCTTGTCCAACATGCAGCCCTCCAAGCCATTTTCTAAGGCCCGAGGTGCTGCAACAGGAAATGAAAGTAAACACTGTATTTTCATTTTAGGGGGGTGATGTGATATCGCTTCCTGTGAGGTCTTTGAATATGGCTCACCAGCCCGCTGGGTGATAAAAAGTTCATGATCTGACCCCACATGCAAAAAGGTTGGACACCCCCGCTATAGATTAATGCAGTTAATTAATTTCTTAAGTAACTAATGTCAGAAAGGGTTAGATCTTCTGGTCCAGTGGGAACTAGACCTTTTTGGTATGTGCGCCACAAATTAGCCCTGCATCCTCCCTGACTGCCACTCTTATCCCCTTCCCCTGCCTAATCTGCTGCTCTGCTTTCTGCTCCCTGACCTCTGATCCCTGCCCAATCTGCTGCTCTTTTTGCTCTCTGCTCTATCTGTTGCTGCGCTACCTGTCCATTCCTTGATCTGCTGCATGCCACACACAGAGGCTGCCCACGCCACTTGTGGCATCTGCGTCGCAGGTTGGTTACCCCCATTCTAGTCTGACTGTCTGTATATCAGAGCCAATAGTTTTCTCCTAAGTTATGCTTGTATTAAGAGCAGTAACTTGACTAAAGCATAGCTTCTAAAAAGGTATTCAGCCTTGATGCTAGAACATCAAAAGATTCAGAATCCATCACTTCCTCTGGGTACTTTGTTCCAGTAGTTAATTACCTTCACTGTTAGAAATCTGTATCCCGATTCCCTTTTGAATTGGTCTTGTTCCAGGCTTAACAAGTAATAGTTTTCTCCACAAGGTTAAATAAAACTTTTGTACCAAGGATTTTCTCTCCATAAAGATCTTTATACATTTTAATCAAGTCACCCATCTTCTTTTTAATACAACTAAGGAGATAGAAACTTGTCTCTCATCTCAAGGCATTATTTTCAGCTCAGTTTTTTTGTGGCTCTTTTCTTCTACCCTAGCCAAATTTTTCGAGATCAAAATGTGGACACCAAAACTGGCTGCAGCATTCCAGGAATAGTTTAACTAACATGGAGAAGGTAAAAAAAAAAAAAGTCACCTCCCTAATCCTATTTGCTATTCCGATTTACACATCTAAGGACTGCACTGGCTGCTCTGGTCACAGCATCACTTGTAGCTCAGCCTGCCTCCTGTCTGGGAGCTAGCACAAAGAGCTGGCACAGAGGTGCCTCAGCATGGTCCTGCCTTGTACCATAGTCAGATCCTAGCAGCTTCTGCCTTCTCATCTTGGGTCTTCTCAGGGTCTCAGCATCCCCTACCTACCACTGTCTTGTCTTGCTTTATGGGCTGCAATTCTTGCATATTAACAATGCAAAAAAATACCAAAGGGACAGATGTAATGCTTATGCCCTCACCGACCCCATTACACCTCCAATGAAGACCGAACTCGCTGCCTTTGAACATCCAAGAGACACGCTATGCAATATCAAACTACTCAATCCGCTCGTAGTCCCCCCTCTCCCCACCACCCACCTCACATTAACAAGAATGAGAGAATGGACCTCCTCCTTGCCGCCATGTTTACATAGCACAGAATCATATTAAAATAAGGCTGGAACAGACATTAGGGGATCATCTAGTCCAACCCCCTGTTCAAGGCAGGATCATCCTTGACAAAACCCACCCTAGACCAATCTTTGTTTAACCTGCATTTGGAAACTTCCAATAACAGAGACTCCCTAAACTCCCTAAGTAATATTTTCAAGTACCTAACTAACCTCCTTCATAGTTAGGAAGCTATACCTAAAACTCTCTTGTAATTTAAGCCAATTTCTTGTCCTGTCCTTTTTTGGGCATAGAGAACAACTGATTGTTATAAAAAGGAGGACAATCCTTTTTGAATTGGAAGACTGAGGCAGAAATTTAGTCTTCTCTTCTCTAGACTAAACAACCGTAATTAATTCTTCCAACGTTCCTTTGCGTCATGTTTGCCTCCACATATTTTCTTACTTCTTCACATTTACCTCGAAATGTTGTACACAAAACTGAACTCCAAGTGAGACCTGTCCATTGCCAAAGTGAAATAATCACTTCCTGTGGCCTGCATACAGCATGTCTGTTAACACATCCCATTGTGCTACTAAATTTTTCTGCAACGTTATTGTTGACTCATGTTTAGCTTGTGATTCACTACAGCCCCTAGTCCTTTTTTGTTTGTTTGCTTTTCTTTCTTTCTTTTTTTGCACTATTACAGTCCTACCATTTGTTCATTACTTTGTAGGGGTGCACTGAGCTATTCTGGGGGCCCGATACCAATAGCTGATTTTTAAGGTGTATCAGCTGATACTAATCCAATTTCTGATCCAGCTGCATCCAGCTGGTAAGTCTGTTGTGGTAGAAAGGAAGGGGGGAGGGAAGGGGTGTGATGGGGCAGATCAATTCCCT
>NW_017729022.1:75389628-75390037 GCF_001723915.1 Gavialis gangeticus
CTGGGAGCATATAGGGGAACGTTTGCCCCCTGGATCTGTGCAGGGCGGGGCAGGTGGGCTGTAGCCACCCTGAATTTCACCATAGCCCCACCCCAGCACCACTGCCGCCCACCCAGCATATCTCTGGCTCTTCCTGGCACATGGGTAGAGGTGGCAGTTGAGCCAGGACTGTGCCAAGTGGGTGTTGACAGCAGCGCTATGGCAAAATCTGGGGTGGCTGCAACCCCCCCGCCATATCCTCCTCCCAGCGCCCACCACCACTGCCCACCCCGAGTCTAGGCCCTGCCAAAACAGCCCTGTGCAGCTCCAGCTCTAGCCCGCAGCTGCAACCTGCCTAACCCGTTCTAGGCAGATCTGGGGGGCATACCCCCCCAGATGAGTTGTGGCTCCATCCCATACCCTCCCACCC
>NW_017729022.1:75390099-75394369 GCF_001723915.1 Gavialis gangeticus
CTCCCACCCAGCCCCGGCTGTGAAGTGCCTGCCCCAGCCCCACTCCCTCCCTCACCGTGGGGGGCATTGATCTGCCCCCCACCCCACACCTCTTCCCTTCCCCCCCTTCCACTACAATGGACTTAGCAGCTGCACACAGCTCTCCAAACTGCCAGGCTGTGCTCCTCGCTGCCTGCATGCTGTGTTGTGGCTGCGCGCACACATGAGCATTTATCAGCCAAATTATCAGCCACATAGAGCCAATTTCCGATGCAGCCAATTTTCTTTATATCTGTGCTGTTCCGATATTGGACTGATGTATCAGTGCACCTCTATTACTCTGCATACATGCATTTGATTATTCATTCCTAAATGCAGTACTTTACACTTGCTTATACAGAATTCTACCCTATTTGAGGCTAATTCTTCAATTTATCAAGGTCATTTTGAATCTTAACCACAATACTCCACCTAGCTGGGTACAATTTGCAAGAAGAATGCTCCAATAGGAAATAACCTGAACCAAAAAGATCCAAAACAAGGGGAGACCAGCAGGTTTATCTCTTTTCCTTAAAAAAAACCCCAGAAAGGGCTGTAAAATATACTCACGACTGTATCCAAAGAGAGCCCCTACAGCCAAGAGCAGACTGACTGCTAGCACTGGGGCTCTCTTCTGTAGCATGTCAGAAATCAAGCCTTGGATGGTCCCACCTATAAATATAACATGAAAAATCATCATGCCTTGTAAATTAAGACATGGAATACAATTCAGTGAATGCACAGGAGGGTATATTATTTTCTCTCATTTTATCTTCACATCTACATCTCTGAAGTCCCACTGCCTTTGAAAGGCAAAGATGCCTGGAAGATTGTACCAAACCAAGGTAACTCACGATGTAGTAGGGAATAAATATACACGTTTCCGCCTACTGTATTAAGAAGCTACACTTTCTCTGCATATGGCTAGTCAGTACTTCTGTTGTGTGTTCCCCTCCCAGTACACTCTACTCTTATAATTGTTATTCTAGGCCTGCACAGCATAACACCCTACAGCAGTTTCCTAAACTTTCCTGTTGTTCCTTTTAAAGGTTCTGCCTGATGGATGGGAGTGCTAGCACAAAAGAATTCAAGGCCCTCCCTTTTTTTAAGTACCCAGCTGTTTAACCCCACTCTGAGTAGACCTAGAGAACACATGGTTAAAAGGCTGGTGGCTGCTAGCACATTGCTTATATCAGCATACCCTTCACTGCCATCACTAGGGACACTACACTGCTGGTCACAAACTAGAAAACGCTCTTAGTGTAGACAAGTCTACAAAAACAACCAAAGAGTCTATTGGGAGAGAAGGGAGAACAAGAGGAACCAGTTGTCTATCCAAGAACTAGTGACAATAGAGTTCTGGATGTAAAGACAAGCTTTCTCCATTGTGATGTGGATGCAGAGCTGCAGATTTTATCAGGGGCCTCAACAAGAACTGTATTTGACTCCACTCAAGAGTTGTGGCCAACACTCACTAGTAGGGGACTGAGCACTAAGTAAAGTATACCATGAATCTGAGCCTACCCTCTCCCTCAAGGATTCTTGAGAGAAACAATATAAAAAATAATGTTTTTCAGGTTTCCAAGCTTGGCAACTGAGCTCAAAACAAGTCAAGAAAAGTCTATTGTTGGTGCAGCATAAACTGAAAAGGTCATGCCTCTATGGTTAGTGGGCACTGCTAGAGACTTCCCAGTGTTCTGCTTTTCAATATAAATTGGCTAGGCTAATTTAAATAAACAGTGTAGTACCTACAGTTCCTCTATATTGCATTTGTTGTGCAAAGATCAGACACCAGCTGATCAGCCACAGAAAGAAGTTGTTGCTTGCTGCACGCACCTATAATTCCTCCCACATCGTACCAAATCGAGAGTTGGTCAGCTTCAGCCTCTTTCCATCCAAAGTTGTTGCTGAGGTAGAAGGGCAGCCAGAAGAAGAAGGAGTAATTTACTAGTTTCAAGCAGGCATAGGCCAAAGAATACTGAAACAAAAAAAAGCCAACAACCAGCAGTTACCATTAGAAATGCACAAGCAGCAATTGTGCTTCCATCCCTGAAGCTCTGGGCACAAGTAAAGCTTTCATGTGAAGCTTTTCTGCATTTCATGTAAGAATGCAACAGCAGGAAAGCCTGTTGGTAAACACCCAAGACAACCAGGGGATGGAGTGGGTGGGATAAGAAAAGTCAACCAACAAGAGAGCTATTTTTACTGTACTTTTCACTGCACACAATCACTTGAAATGTTTGAAGTGAAATCAGCTTCTGAACCAAAGGGCAGAGGAACAAACAAGTTATTGCTTGGTAAATGAGGGTGGGGATTTCCAGAGCATCAGTTTCTCCATGGTAACCACCCATGCGCATGCTCTTTGCCCCCAGCATATGAAAGTTAAGCCACCATAGCTTACCTAGAGGGGTAAGCTTTCATCTACCAGATGGGTACGCGCCTAGGCAGTTACCATGGAGCAGCTGTTGCACTCTAAATCCCTACTCTCATGGTAACTTGTCCAGGCTAATGCCAGAAGATAAATCAGTTCATCTCCTGGAGGGAAGGAAGCTAATCATGTGACATAAAGGAAACCAAGGCTCAATTTGTGCACCCTGGGGAGGGCTATACGAAATGCCAGAGTTTCTCTGTGTTACGTTCTACTACTAAAGCTGCGCCTACCCACTCAAAGCACCCTCTTCGCTCATAGCACCTGAATCAGAAAGTCGAAATGTTTTATCTTGAGCAAGCTTGAGGGGTTGGTTCCTAGGAGTGAACTCCTCTTAGATAACAGGAGGGCTTTCAAAGTTCTCAGCTGTGGAAATTACTCCCCTCTACAACCCAACAACTCAGGGTTTGGAGCTTTCAAAGCAAGTGTAAGGCACATGTTTTACAAGGACTTTGCTAATAAGCAATGGGGCAGTACAAGGAAACTATGTTCATTAACTCTCCCACAGAAGGAATTATAGAGAGCATAGCCTTTAGTTACCAGGGATCATAGCTGGTATATTCATAATCACCTGCTTGTTTTAATGATAAGGTAAGTAGATGGAACAAGAGTGAGCAAAGAACATGGTATTCAACACCTCTCCCCTTGCAAATGCAAAGATGATTTACATGGATACCCTATTTGTAAACAAAACTGTGGTTGCTTCTTTCCCCTTTAAGGCGCCAGTTTTACAAGGCCCAAACCTAGGCCCATTTCATGCACAAGATCCCCACTGAAGTTAGCAAGAGTTCTGCAAGCCAAGCATGCACAGGATCAGGCCATTGTGAACAACACTTCAGAACGCTCAGTCAAGCAACAAGCCTGACCCAATCTTCAGAAACCTGCACATAAAGCTGTTTAACAACTGCATGCTGTTCAGTTGAAAGAGGAAAGAAACTGAGGAAAGGCAAAATAAACAGAAATCTGGTTGATTTGCTTCATAAATTTATCTGGATTTTGTATTCAGAGTTTCTCATTTGATTTTTGGCACAAAGCTAAAACTTCTAAGCATTATTAGTTTGGTTTGTTGATGCGTTCCCCTACCCTACTGGTGAATGCTATTTCTGCTATTATTATTTTATGCGACTCACACGAGGAGGTTTCTAATCCTTCCTTGGAATCTACTCCACTGTCAGAACCATTTTTTTACTTCCCAATATTCTGCCTGCATTTAATTCATTTCATTCTCATGGATTCACAGAAGCTTAGGGCTGGAAGGGACTTCATGAGGTCATCAGGTCCAGCCCCTCTGTTGGGCAGGAAAGACTGCTGGGGTCAAATAATCCCAGCAAGGTGTGCGTCCAGGCTCCTTTTGAAGATCTTCAGGGTAGGTGCCTGAACCACCCCCACCAGGAGTCTATTCCAGAGTCTGGTCACACGAACCGTGAAGAAGTTTTTCCTTATATCCAGTCTGAAACCTCCTTCTAGAAGTTAATGACCATTGCTCCTGGTTTTCCCCTGGGCTGCTGTGGTGAATAGTTGTTTGCTTAGCCCCTGATGCTCTCCCCTGATATATTTGTAAGCTGCCACCAAATTCCCCCGAAGTCTTCTCTTTTCTAGGCTGAACAGTCCCATATCGGTCAGCCTTTCCTCGTATGGCTTGCTCTTCAGGCCTCTAATCATACAAAGCCAACATATTTAATAACTTCTTTGCCTCTGTCTTCCTCAGTAAGGACCAGAACTGCCACCTCCCTGCTGGGCCCCCTTTGGGCCCCAGGGGAGGCTCACCTGGGCCTAGAGTGAGTGAGGATTTAGTTAGGGAGCTTCTGGAGGAGCTGGACATTT
>NW_017729022.1:75399369-75407610 GCF_001723915.1 Gavialis gangeticus
CTGGGGTCATTTGACCCCAGTGCTCTTCCTGCCATGGCAGGGGGTCGGACTAGATGATCTGCTCAGGTCCCTTCCGACCCTAGAAACTATGAAACTATAAGTGGCTCTTCTCTCAAGCTTCTCCACATCCTCCTTGAAGCGTGGTGCCCAGAACTGGATGCAGTACTCCAACTGCAGCCTCACCAATGCTGAGTAGAGAGTTGGGAGCATTCTCCTACTCCTAGCACCCCTCCAAACCAATCCTTTCCTAGTGTGGCATTTACAGAATTCAAGGCAGTTACGTTCCCTTTATTTATTACTGTCTGTATTAGTTCTTCAGTAACAGCAGCACCCTTTTTCCCATGGTAGCCCTTTTTCCCCCATCGTTACAATAATAGGCAGTGCTACCAACCACACCTATAAGGGTGCCTAACACACCCTGTTTTCAGTTGTTTATAAAGTTGTCTCACTAACACTGCAGGCTAAAGCTTTCCATGCCAGTCTTCTGCTTCAGGCTTTTTTTTTTTTTTAGATTAAGCCAGAATTTTCCAGGCATTCCCAAAAACAACACACTGGAAAACATACAGTTAGTGGAAATTTCATTTAAGAAACCCTAGCCCTCCTATGCTCTGGGGCAGGGAAATGACATTAAGCTGGATGGTGACCTTTGCATCAGGGACTTGCCTTTCGCTTTTCTTGGAAAACATGCCCAATTTGGAAAAATTATGAGTGTACGAGGGAAAAATACTAGAGATGCACCGATACATCTATCCATATCATATCAGCACTGATAAAATATGAATTTACATTTTCAGCAATTGGCTTTTTTTTTTTTTTTTTAAACTGATAATCGCCAGTAAATGCTGTGTGCATGGGTGCGGCTGCACCCCTCCATCTGCCCCCCATGCCCCTTCTCACCCCCCACAGACTTACCAGACTCTCCAAGATGCTGGGCTGCGTATCAGCAAAAGGCTTGGTATCAGCCAATATGGCTGTTTAATAATCAGCCATTGATATCAGCCCACATATTTTTATTGGTTCACCCCTAAAAAACACCCCTCAGTTTGTGTTTGCTGAGTAGAGATAACATTTTAGAAAGCAAATATTCCAAAGAGTTTGTCCTCAGTGAACGTGCTTCAGCCCCTCCAAGCTCTTACACATGTTCTACCCTAACACAGATAGGTAAACCTGGACTCTCCTTGTAACCACAGCTTCCAAACACTCTAGACTCCAACTGGGCACCAAAATAAAGCAGGGAGCCTGTTTCATTTCTGTGCTCAATCACTCTCACAATGGCATTCAGGCTGAGTGAAGGAAGAAACTGTCTAATAAAGAAAAAAAACCCACTGACAAGATAAGTAAAGGGACAGATTAGGACAATGAGTCTAGCAGAGGAAACTGTGACTGGGAGACAAGAGACAGAGAGCAGCAGGAACAGTTAGATATGATGTGACAAGTAGGTGCTGGTAAAGAATGTGTGAACCAGCTGGGCTCCAGGCACTGACCTAGAGGGAGACAGAGTGGCTGGACAAGGAAAGTGGGAATGAGGTGGGGAGACAGCAAGACAGATTTGATGGCAGGGGTAGAATGGGGAGAACAAACTGGGTGGGCAGAGACTGGGAAAACAAGCAATGGAAGTTGATAAAATAATTGGGCTTGGTGGTGGGGTGGAGAGGGAAATGACAACTGTGTAGGTAATGAAATTGGGTTCAGAAAAGTTTGTGCTCATATATATCTATATCTTATTTAGTCTATAAAAGGTAGATACCTACCCTGCCTTCTGTGGGAGTAGACCAGAGTGAGGAGAACTAGCTGGATGAGGAGACTGGGACGATGAGCAGTGAAAGGGACAAGAAACAAAGAGCTCCAGAAGAGGAGCAGCAAAAAGACCCTGTGCCTAGAGTATACTTCACTTCCAGAGTCTGGAAGTGAATGCTATCCATGAACCCCAAGTCTCATCAATGGTCTGTAAGCAAGTATCTGTGCAACCCACTAGGAAGGTGTCCCATCCCCCTTTAGTACTAGTCCACACCCAGAATAACAACCTACAACAACATTAGCTCAAGTAGTGGAGGCCTGTGTAGTGTATCTAGATCTCTAACTCTGTGAATATACCATGCACATATGAACAGGATGCCCTGTAGTGAAAAGTCTCTTTTTTCCCAGTTTGCTTTACAGTATATGATATTATGCTGAAAAATCCATAAAGAATTATTCATGTTGCCAAGTCTGTTACAGAAGTTAGGAAATGGCAAAATTAAAGCTGCCTGGGCAGCCTTAGTTCAGTCCCATTAGTGTGCACACTATGCTGCAGGCCTTCCTTACGAACTCATGTCTTATTTTTACACTGCTACCGGGCCTAAATCAGTGAACAGAATGGAGAGTCCTTACTTCACAAGCAGTTATCCACTATTTTGTTTTCTCTTTATTGCTCACTGCATTCCCCCAGACCTTATTTACTGCACACTATTCAAGAAGAAAGAATAAATTTCCTTAAGGGTTTTTCTACAGGACTTCTCACTCTAGTATTACAACCTAATCAAGTCAGTCTCCACTACACCCAGTTAAATGTGGGGTTGGTATAAACCCTATTGTACTGATAGAGTGTGGAAGCAAAGGCAGCTTGAAGTCAGAAGTTTTCACTAGTTTTGGAGGCCCAATCTGAGACACTTAAAGCTGTTTCTCCCTAGAATTTTTAACCACATGCATGCACACACGCACTCAAAACACTTTCAGTTGCAGCTGTGAGTACTTGGCACATCTGCTTATGAGATGCCAGGGTCAGACCCAGAAAGTGAGAAATACATCATCAGTGGCAAAATGGGGAAAATCTGGTTAAAGTAGCTTGACTGCTTCACAGAGGAAGTCAGGCAAAGGCACGTAGGTATAGAATCCTTTGTCTAGGACAGCATTCAACTGCCTCAACTACAAGACTATCCTTGTTTTTCCTGCAACCCTCTGCCTCACTCATTACACACTCTTCAACTTCTACAGCAAATAAGGCAGGGGTTCGAGAGGTAAACGGCTCCTACTTCACTACAGAACCCCAAGACATTTCCAAATCAGATCCACCCTATGCAAAGGTCCTGAGGAATAAAACAGTAGGGAGTTATTCAAAACTGCACCATAATACAGAAGGATACCACTTATGATCTTGGAAGTTCTGAACATTAGTTATAACCCAAATGAATTTTGTAATGTATATAATTTTCACCAATCCATTTTAATTTCTTTTCCCCCCTTCCACCACCTGAATAATCTTACAAAATATACTTAGTTTTGTCAACTCTCTGAAGTTGAGTACAGAAACTGCAAGGACCCACTCTCTAGAAGCCCCAAATTTAATTACTTCCATGTCCCTGCCGCCAACATCTGCTCATTCATCAATTCTGGCTGAATGGAGAATCTCTTTTCTGGCATTTTTTAGCTGTTTAACCTTAATTATTCTCTCTTAACAACTATATATATTGCATACTGTGATGAACAAAGCTGAGGGGTTCTTACCAATATGACACCTGGTAGGCAACAAGCTTGGAAAAAGCCAATGGCCTTGGGCTGAATGCTACTGTCAGATGCCTGAATGGAATAATTTCGGTCATAGTCATCCACATCTTCACTGCTCATTAAGGGTCTGTTGGCATCTTCTTCCGCAACACTCTTCTCTTCTGCATCAAGCTCAGGGAGGCCTAGAATGCATGAAAATAGACCATAAAAGCAAAGGACACCACCACCCTCTCCTCACACAAAAGCCGTGCTTGCTCCTTATAAGCATATCTCCCTTCTGACAATGCCCTTGCTCTCCCGTACCTCCATCCTCCTTTGGCTTAGAAACTCTTCTAGGTGGTGTTCTGCAGGGCCGCCAGTTTCTATACCCCTTGTCTTCTATCGCTCTTGAAAGTATTCTGTCTGATCCTTGCGTCGCCTCTTTCTGTTCTGAGTGTCTGGCCATTAGTTGGAAGACAACAAATTAGTGCATTCCCCCTTACTTAAGTGTCTAGGCTCACTGGGCTTCGGATCTGCACGCTGCCACACAGATACTCAAGATCTACAGGCAGCTGTTCTAACAGATGTACTAAACAGAAGTCTCTCTGGTCTGGATTTCCTAGAACACTTTTTAAGCTGTCTGAACTACATATATGCACACATATAGCATTTCAACAGCTACCTTCCTCTGCAGCCTCCCACACAAACACATGAGACTCCTCTATGGCCCTGCCAAAGCGCCACTACACTTGTACACTCATACTGGAGACACTGCCTTGCCAACTGTCTTCTCAGATGAGACCAACACTCCTTTCAAACCCATCTGCCTTTCCTTAATCTGCTGAAGGAGTCATGCACAAGGCATTCTCCCTCAGTTTTCAGCCGGCTCCTTAATACAATTTACTTCCTTGACAGCCAGTAGTACTTCCTCCTATTAGAGAAATATCTGCTTTCCAGGGACGTGGTGAATTCTAATGGCTATGGGACACCCATTATTACCAAACTACTCTGGCGTGCACTATCCATGCAAAAAAAGGTCTCTGCATCTAGCCTGTGCCATGCCCAGAGACTATTTGCTCAAGCAGCCACTACTAGGATACAGAGATGGTTTACAGCTGCTTCCAGCTACATGAATGTTTAGCATCAGAAATCAGGTTTTTGATGTGACGTGTAGTCCTAATCATGATTTTAGCACTATGTGGAGAAGCTGCAAACCTGCTGTCCAGTAAGGGATTAAGAGGACATGAACCATTTCTACTTACCCACTTCCTTAGGGGATGTTATAAGCCCAAAGAAAACAACTCCTCCTCCAGCAAACTGCACTGAAGTGGTCACCAGGAAAGCATACTGGAGAGAAGGCAGAATAAAAGCATTTGCTTACACAGTGTTCTTTGGCACCTTATCCTGAGTTAATTCTTCAGAACTGCTTTTCCAAAAAGTCTCGCTCATGGAGAAGAGAGGGGAGCAAGAGTGTGCATGTAGTGGGCAATCAGGCAAGGAAGATTCTCTACATTCAAACACTCAAAAAATAAACTTTACCCACACCAAACTAAGCCATATCTATAAAACCCAGAAACTAGATGACCACAACCCCCAACCACAGAAGTTGGCACTGTGTTCCATCCATCTACCTCCCTTAAGAGAAAAGGTTAAAGTAGAATACATCATCAAGGGCCAGAGACTTAAACAACCCTATTCCATTCACTCCTCCCCCCCCTTTAAAGGCAGACACACAGGATCAGAGGAAAGTAGGGCTGGAAGGGACCTCATGAGATCATCCAATCCAGCCCCCCATCCCCCAATCTCAAGGCAGGATCATCCCCGACAAGTGTCTATCCACTTATTACATAGCTAAACACAATCGTACTCCTCTCAGCTCATATCTCTAAAATAAAATAAATACAGAATGTGAGGGCTCCTTGCCACTTTTTGTGACTTAAGGCTTAAAGTGAAGATGAAAGTGTGCTCCAGAAGTAGCCCGATTTAAAAAAAAAAAAAAAGCTGTTAAAGCCAGGCTCCCACTTTCCCACCTAGACAGACAGTATCATTTGATATTGATGTCGGTGGCTGCAGTGAAACTGTTACATCGGCAGCCTTCTGAAGTGATACAATGCAGCAAAACCATTGCAAGTTTAACCCCATTTCATTCTGGGTTACTTACAAGGATTCCACTTGTTTGTACTTCTGCAAGATCATGCTGAGCTAAAAGTTAAATTGCAACACCAAAACAACTTCACAGCAGTAACTGTGCCTTCCTTTTAAAGCAGTTAAAAGGTGTAGTTTTAGGCAAATAGGAGCCACTTGTGTCTAACAGGTGGAACAGAATCTGGCCCTTTGTCTTCTACTAACAACCACAGCCGGTGCCTCGCTATTCCTCATGTTGAAAAGCAAAGCCCAGGTAAGCATGTGGGCTTCTTTATGATTCCTAATCCTTTGCCTCCTGCTAGCAGAGGGGAGCAAAACAAAACAAGTCACTGTGTTTCTATTATGCTGTAAATTTGCACAACAGGACTCCTCACCCTGGTCCTCAACATAATTTATTCCCGTAGGAGCCAACAACAGGCTCTTCCATTACAAAAAATTATCCAGTTTCAAGTGAAAGACACTTGGGGAACTAAGTGCATTCTAAAAAAATTGGTAGGCCTATTACAGCCAAACCACTTTGACATACATGGGCCACGTGAACAAAAATCTCTCTGCATCTACAGACCCAGATACAGTTTGTGATCAAGGCATTTGAATAAAAAGTGTCCAAACATTTGAGCGAGGGGTGTGCCCGAATTGTCAAGAGGGCTAACAGCACACTGGCTGCATTAGTAGGTGTGTTGCCAGTAGGTCAAGCAAAGTAATTATTCCCCTCTATTCAGCACTGGTCAGGCAACATCTGAGGTACTGTGTTCAGTTTTGGACCCCTCACTACAAAAAGGATGTGGACAAACTGGAGAGAGCCCAGCAGAGGGCAACAAAAATGATGAAGGGGCTGTGAGGACATGATTTATGAGGAAAGATTGGGGGAACCAGATGTATTTAGGCTAGAGAAGAGAAGAGTGAGAAGAGATTTAATAGCAGTCTTCAACTACCGAAAGGGGGGCTTGAAAGAGGATGGTGGTGGCAGATGACAGAACAAGGAGCAATGGTCTCAAGCTGCAGCAAGGGAAGTTTAGGTTAGATATTAAGACAAATTCTCTCACTAGGAGGGTGGTAAAAGACTGGAACGGGTTACCCAGGGAGGTGGTGGAAGCTCCATCTTTCAGGGTTTTCAAAATCCAGCTAGACAAAGCTTAGGCTAGGATGATCAAGTTGGGGATGGTCCTGCTTTGAGCAGGGGGTTGGGACTAGATGACCTCCTGAGGTCCAACCCTCACTTCCTATGATTTCCTTCTCTATGTTTTGCTTCATTGGAGCTTTCCAGAAGAGTGAATATTAATGATGTGCATCTGTTCTGTAAATACTGACTTACTCAGAACACATTAGCAATGTAACACTTATAAGCAAATGGGAGTGGGAGGGAAGCATGTGTGGGGACAAAACTTCCTAAAAAACAGTCTGTGCTACTCAAAGGTAAAGACAAACTTAGCTCTGTGATAGCAGTGACCTAAAGTTACCTCAGTATGAGAGAGGAAGCAGCCAGCAGAGAATCTGAGGTGCCCTCCTCCACTTTGAAGCTCCACCCTCAATCCTTGATAAGGAAATGTCCAGACCTTTAAGGTATGATGCAAACCCCATCAAGCTGCAGTGTGTGATACCTATGTTAAGGCCTGTGCGAAGCAGCAAGTATTTGTTTCGGATTCAGATTTGGCCGATTTGGAGGGACAATGATTTGATTCAGTGATTCAAATCACTGTCCCAATTCCATTAGGCCAATTTGGATCTGGACATTCGGCCGTAGACTATGCAGGCAGCAGTCCTCCATGATGCTGGACACAGCTGCATCCAGCAGGTAAGTGTGTTGTGGTGGGCAGAGTGGGGAGGGGAGGGGTGTGGGTGGGACAGAACAATGCCCCCACAGCAAGGGAGGAATGGGGCTGGGGCAGGGGAGCGTGGGACTCGGGGAGTGGGGCTCCCGCCACTGAGTGCTGCCAGTCCAGGAGCTGCTCTTCTGGCGGCTCCTATAGTATGGGAGCAGGTGTGCGCCCCCAGATCGGTGCAGGGCGGGCTGCAATCTGGATGGGCAGCCGAAGGTGCTGGAAGCAGGGGATATACCCTCCTGCCACTCACCAGGGCAGTGAGGTGCAAGACAGTGCCACTACACTGCCTCAGACAAGCCCCTCGATGGAAGCTGCTCCAGCCTCCCCGTGTCTCCCAGACAAGCCACGGCTTTGCTCCACTCTGCGCTGGCTGGATGAGCAGTGGCAGAGCACGGAGGCAGGTGTGTATGCCCAGATCGGGACAGGGCTGGTGGCAGGGGCTATGGGGAATTTGGGGTGGCTGCGCTTCAGGCTATGACTGGGGCTAGTCGCCCAGAGCGCATCCCTGGCTCCCCTCGCCCCACAGAGTACAGCTCGGCAGCAGGCAAGTAGGGCTAGCCTCCTGGAGCACAGCCCTGCCCAGCCCACCCCGCGCAGACGCAGGAGCACATGCCCGCTCCCATGTCCTTCTAAACCGGCAGCAAGAACAGAAAGCAGAGTGCCACCAGAGGAGCCACCAGACGAGCAGTTCCCAGACTGGCAGCACACAGGGGTGGGAGCCATACTCCCTGAGTCCTGCGCTCTCCTGCCCCAGCAGGGAAGCTTGTCCCAACCCTAATCCCTCCCTCGCTGTGGGGGCATTGATCTGCCC
>NW_017729022.1:75408251-75408577 GCF_001723915.1 Gavialis gangeticus
ACAGACTTACCAGCTGGAAGCAGCTGTGTCCACCATCGTGGAGGACTGCTGCCTGTATAGTCTATCTCCGAATCTCTCTGAATCGATTCAGAGGTTCCCGAATCGATTCAGACCTTTTAATGGGTCTCCTGTTTTGATTCGGATTCGGCTGCCGAATCGGGCCCAATCCCCTCCAAATCGAATCGAGGAGGGACCTAGTGGCCGTCTATAAACTCATTGGGGTGACCAGCAGCGTTTGGCAGAGACCTTGTTCCCCCTAGCGCACCCCAGGGTAACAAGGAATAATGGCCACAAGTTATTAGAGAGTCCGTTTAGACTAGACGTCT
>NW_017729022.1:75418768-75428128 GCF_001723915.1 Gavialis gangeticus
CCTGCCCAGGGCAGGGGGTCAGACCTGATGATCTACAAGGTTCCTTTCGACCCTACTTCTATGAGTCAGCTACCGAAGCTTTGCAAAGCCCTACCCTATATATTTCAATATTGGCAAGTACACCAAGAACCACAGATATACACCAAGGCATGAATTTCTAACTCAGTAACTGTGCCCACACAGAGGCATTATTTTTAGACACAAGAGATGGCTGGTAGTGAGGGAAGGTGTTTTGTTTCTACTACACATTACTATTGTTCTCAAACATGGCACCTATATGCAGGTAAAATATACTAAGATGTCACAGAGAAGGCACAGCTTTCTGAGACTCTGGAAAACATCCTGACATCCTCAGTATGCTTACTGAGGAGTCCAAAGAGAGTTTACATTTAATTAAACCCTGTATCTATACCATGCCCACAAAAAAGAAAAGCAAACTCCACAAGTAGAACCAAGTTGCAGGTTCCAGCCACTTTTGGCACTAGTCCCTTTAAAAAGAATAGGTATTCCTATTCTTCCTCAACTCACACATAGCCAAAGGGATTTGGGTCAAACTTTCGAAAAAATTTGTTTACACTCAACTTCTTGTTGAAAGTAGACAATGCCAGTCTAAAAGATGGATAGTTTGGGAAGCTGTGAGAGGCTGAGAACAGGGGGTTATAAAGAAAGCACTCGCTATGTTAATGATACCATAGTACAGGTGTATTTCTAGAAGTCACATCAATAGCTAATCCTTACTACTAATTCCCTGGATTAGTGCTATGAGCACTCAGAGACAGATAGGCATCAGTGCCTCTACTTTTCAAAAGCACCACCTGCCAGTAAGCTAAAGAATTGTACTATATCTGGCTGCAAAAAGCACTTTATCCCATCTAAGCCAGAAAGGCAATAGTTCATAATACAGGCAGTTTTAAAGGGAAAGAATCCTCCCCCTGCACCTCGACTTATATGATACTCCTCTCTCTGTCCGCCTGGGGTTGGGATGGGAAATAGAGGAATACCTGGTCTGTCTACCACTTAACAGGAAAGAGGGTCAAAACATTTTGGTTCTGTTCAGTTACCACAGACAAGGCATGAAATTTCTGAACAAGCCAGCCCCTCCCGCATAACTAAGGCAGACACAAGCCTCTAGGTAGGAATCACACAGCACAACCCACCTCATAGCCATACTTCAGCACACAGGAGGCAAGGAAGGCTCCCAGAATGTTCCCCACCGATGCACAGGCACTCCAGAGTCCAAAAACAAAGCCCCTCCTGAGTGAGCCATGAGAAAGGATATAAAAAAAAAAAAAAAAAAAGGGGGGAAAGGGTAGTGTTAGAATGGCTGAATCTCCCTTTCCTTTGCATCCAAAAGAATCTCTGCTTTAAATTAAAATTCCAAATAACCAGCGTACAATATACTAAGTCAATATGTCAGATCCTGTTGCGCACAAGTCAAACTAGGGTCTGGGCCAGCTATGTCAGGACACTAGACATTGGGTTGGATCTGGTCTCCTAGACAATATCTAAATGACAGGTTCAGATATTACAGCAGATCAAAGTTCTTGTTAAGCTCCTGGGACTGCCTAATATCGGCTTACTTTACATGCTTTGAAACAACTTCTAAGGTCTGGAAGCTTACTACGTTACATGTCAAATAACCTAGGTGTGCAATTTTTCATGTATGTGTGCAATTTACTTGTACACAAATCCTGCAACTTTGTTCAAAATGCATAATCATACATGTTGGCTTGCACATACAGAGCAATATTTGGTAACAAAGCACGTTTCATCACAACAGAACAAACTTAACTCTGACCTAACGTAAGTTAGATTTAATCATCGTGTAATGAACTCCGTATTATTTCATAATCAGATGAACAGTAATTATTAGGGCAGTTTAAAAAGTAGGTCATTCACTATTCTTCTATGTGCTTTTTATTGCTTGGGTGCTGCATGCGTAAGAATACTATCACTTAGCAACCCTAACCTGATTTGTAAAAAGATTTTCTGTTTAGGAATTTCAATCAAAACTGTAAAGATTAACCCACTGACAGGAGAAATATGACGTACCCAGCTTTTCCAAACCAGTTTCCCATGACAGCAACAACGCAGGGCCAGCCGGTGGACTGCAACAAGCCATTCAGGACCCATAAGCAGCAGTAGAACCACTTGTTGTAGAAGTGCAGCCATTCTGTGACAGTACCGAACAAAAATACCTGTGGAAGGGGAAAGGAAGAGGAGAAAAAACTGTTGCTGCCACTAGATTGTGATGCATAGGAGCTATCAAGGCTAACCAATCCTACCTGAACCCTGAGAAAGAGAGGAAATTAAAGAAAAAAACAGGACACAGTGCCTCAAATTAGATTTAGAGGCAACAGCGCCACCTGCTGCGTCTCCAACAGTACTTTCTGCAACACCCCAAGCACCTCCGTCCAGTGCTGAACCTAGCTTAGTCACAAGATCACAGCCCAAAGAGTTATGGCTGCAGGTTATTCACAAAACAAGATGTACAAGAGATTTGTAGCAATATTTTAATACATTAGCTTTAGTAATTTCTACTTAACCAATGCATAAACCTTGCTATGTCTCTCACAAAAAACTTGCAAAAAAACACAACCCCCCTTCCAATAGTACTTCCATTCTTTCCTTCACAAATGCTCAACAGCAAAGAGTAGAGTTGGATGTCAAATTATTAAAACACTAGGAATTAATATTATATATACATCTGAAATTGGTCTCCCAGGTATTGGGATGAATCTGAGGCATAATGCATATTTTGAATAATACATCTTGACAAAATAAAATTCATTCACTACATACGCATGGAAACTTGAGACTAAACTAGTCATCCGTTCTTTACAAATATTCCCTTTTAAATATTTTACACACACACACCCCTCCATCTGAAAAAAAAATGATCACTTTAATACCAGTTTATTAGTTACCATTTCCTAAAAACATTGAATAAGATGCTTGGAAAGCATACATTTATAGCGTCAAGCATTTAAAGTTACATAGAGACTTGGAAAACATTCAGGATGCACAGAATGAAGAGTGCAGGCCCAGATTTGTCCCTCAAAAACTCAAGCAACTCCTGATGTCTTTAGTCTTACCAACATAAAGTTCTGTTGACACAGCTATGTTGGCTAGGGGCATGAAACGATTACACTTCACAGCTAACATAGCTATAACAGCAAATCCTCATATGCTGATGCAACTCTGACAGTAGAGAGCTCCTGCTCACAGTTGTGTCTGTTCCCAAACCCCAGCTGCTGCAGCTTTGAAAGCAGCAGCTCCATAATGGACAGACATGCATTTTAAATGTGCCAAATCCCGATCCAAGTTGGAGTGCTTCAGCACTAGGCAGAAGTCTGGAGGCTACACCGTGGAGGACTTCAAAATGGCCACAAAGGCATACAGTGTTGGTGCTCTCCAGCCAAGGTCTCCACAAGTTCCCAACAACAGCCAAGCACACATGAAAATGTTCACTGGCTTTCTTGATCCTAGCCCTCTGTTCAGAATGTGAGGGTATCAAAGCGCTGCAGAATGACAAGTGATCAAGCAACCCTCTATTACACTCCACAGGAGGATGCATACCTTTCAAGGAACCACTTCAAAGTCATTCTCTTTTATAAGGATGATTCTTGAAGTGCTTCTTCAGCTACAAAAACCTGCTACAACTACCTGGAACACTTCAAAGACACTTGGAGTCCTACAAACAGCATGTCTGTTCATGGCCAACACAAACTAGGCCTAGGCCAGAGACCCTCAGAGATTTCAAACAAAAATTCATGGTGTCAAAAATATTCAGACCTTTAGGTTCAAAGACACAGAAATAATGTCATTCTATTCTAACCAAAAATATGAGTTTCACATTAATAAGTTCTGACCGGAGAGAGGCATTTTCCAACTTACCACCAGTGCAGAGGAGCACATGCCAAAAGACAAAACCCAGCGTAAGTTCAGGCGATCTCCAACTATGCCACTGACAAAGAGACCCTAAGAACACAAATCAGCAGGTTAAAGTCAAAATTTATACTTGTATTAAAGTGTTTCCTTAAGAGTTAAAGGAATGCTGGGAAAATCAAGCTTCAACCCCGAAACAAGAAAACTTTTATAAATCTAACCTACTGTCAAGAGAAAGAACTGACAGAGAACCCCCTTGAATGTCTACAACCCAAATTTGGCCACACTGAACTAATTTGAGACAGCTAGGAAGTGACACTGATCAAATTATGAACAAAAGTAATGCTGTTAATCTGGTTTTGGTGTCCAAAACAGTGAAAACTAAGATTTCTGAAAGTTCAGCTCTAATTCAGGATGTTACTGGTAATTCAAGGTAGGCATATTTGCAAGAGCCAAGGACTTTCTGGGCTCAAAAGCTTATCCAACATCTATTTTACCTATGGTTGGCCCAAAACATGATAGCACAAAAAGCCCTTGCCTCTTGCAAACATCCTAGAACATCACAACTGCAATGACACTCCAACCCTACTGAAGATATCTGCCCAACATTAGAAATGTGACAAAGGAATGTTGTTAAGTAGAGGTGCACCAATGTATTGGCTGCATATCGGACTGGCACCAATACAAGGAAAATAAACATGATCAGCCATCGACTTTTTTTGCCCTGTGTCCGATAATGTCACAATAAATGCCACACGCAAGCGCGCAACTGCAGCACGTACGCAGCCAGGAATGCAGCCTGGCAACTTGGAAAGCAGCATCTGGCTGCTAAGTCTGTGTGGGGGGAAGGGGAGTAGGAGGGGGAAGGGGCATGGGGTGGTGGGAGACAGATCAAGGTCCCCATGGTGAGGGTGTGGGACAGGAGCTAGGTTTGGGGTGGGGGCAGGCACTGCCCAGCCCAACCAGGGTGGTGAATGTGACCCTGTGGCAGTGGCAATGCATAGGGGGTGCACATACACCCCGAGAGCAAGCGTTCCTGGGCAAGGGAGGCAGGCAAGAGCGCTGGTGCCACCCCACCCCTGAGAGTGCTGGCTGGGGAAAAGGGGTGCCAGGAGAAGTGGTCCCCCTGCGGCCAATCACACTCACCTGGAAGTGGCAGCAGTATGCTGCTGCCACTTGTGGGTCTGTGACAACCCCACTCCCCCGGTCGGCAAGATCAGCCACAGTGGGACCCTCCCACCCTGGTCACTGACTGTATGCTGGAGGGGGCAAGTGCCTGACCTGACTCAGGAGGCAACAGCTGCCCATACCCCAGGGGGCAGTTCATCTAGGGGGCGTGGAGGGGAAGCAGCTCCACGCCACTGCGCGCACACCCCTGAGGGAGGCATGGGGGGCATGTGGCCCCCCCCGCCGATTTGTGTGCAGGGCAAAGGTGGGGAATTTCGAGGTGGCTCTAGCCCCCCCCAACTCCACCTGCACCACCCCTGTTCAGGGCACTCTGCTCTGCTGCCTTTCCCTTGGCAGCCAGGCCATGTGAGGGAAAGGCAGCAGAGTAGTGCTCAGAGCACAAGCAGTGCTGGGGTGGGAGGCTTGAGGGGATTACAGCCACCCCAAAATTCCATGTAAAAACCTTTCTGGAGGGGAGGCCCAATTAAGGTAGCTCAGTCCTAAAGGAGGCCGCCACTTCTCTCTGCCACCAAATTGTCACCTGCACTGCCAAGTCTCCCCTGCCAAATTACCATTGAAACCCCAACTTCATGGGCTGAATAAATATCACTTAGGGTGCCTGCTGACGTGTGAGGCTGCTGCTCCAACACGCTGTAATTAAAGCATGTTGAAGCACACTCGATTAGTCAAGTCGGTGGGAGTGTACTAATCAGCATGCTCCAGCAGACACTGCATCTTGTGTATTCAGCATCCCTGCGCTTCAAATTGGCAGTGGGCCACTTTAACTAAAGCTCCTCAAATGAGCTTCAGTTAAAGCACCCCTGCTGCCATTTTAGAGCACAGGAAACTGAATCCACAAGACACTGAGGGCACTTTCAATTGGCTCTCAGAGCTACTCTAATTATAGAGCCTCCCCACCCCTGCCACCCCCTGGAGCACAAGTAAAGAAGCCCTTTGGACTGAATCCAGCTCCTGGGTGGTAGATAGCCAATCCCTACTCTAACATCATTAGTATCAGCCATGCCTAGACAGCAGATCTTCTCCTCCCCTCCTCTTTTACCTGAACAAAAAAACTTAGTAGGTGACCGTCCCCCACCATTTCCACCCCAGTATATTTTACTCACCACAGCATAGGAAAAGAGAAAGATAGTGTCCAAAGTCCCCAGGAAAAGAGTGGCTTCTTCCGCAGTAGAAAATAAATGGCTACTGTTCCAGAGCTAAAAAAGAAACAGGTCACATCATGAATCTCTGAAGAGCCTGGTTTTACTTTGTTCTTAAGCAATACAATTTCATCTGCTTCACATACAAAACATACAAAAGCCTATCTGTTAAAATATTTTCATGACTGATTGAATCAAAACTATCTATTGCAAAAAGCTCTCAATGCCTTCTTCTAGGTACCTCAACTACCTTCCAAAACCCATGAGAAGAAACCAGGAATGAGAAACATGCCACAGAAGTACAGGCTCCCTTGCATACAATCTCTCCTGGAACTTTCAATCTAAAAATTAAACAAGTAACTTGATAAGTGACAGGCCACAACTATGGAGGAAAGACAAACAAAAAAAAGCAAAGGGAAAGTGCTATTGTTCTTGGGAAAGTGCTGTTGACAAAGCATTTCAATGACTGACTTTATTGCTAGCTTGTGTTTAAACGGGGATTTCATTTTATTTTCAGTGCGATCTGACCCAGGAAGGAAAATGGTAATCCCAAAGCTTACATCAGTGATAGACCACAAGCTGAAAACAGTTAGCTTTCAGGATGGATTGGGAGGATAAAAAAAGAGTTTATCAGAAAAACTAACTAACTAACGCTTAAGGGTAGGATTTCCTGTGCTAGGAGACATTTACTCCACTTTATCAACTGCACTTTTTTCTCTGTCATACTCTTTCTGGGCACCTTTTCCTTTTTAATGTGTATACACAATCAGGCCTGATATGTGACAGGCGCTTTATTTGCTCTGTAATGACAACAAATGCATTTCCCATCTCTTTGCTTTTAGCCAGGTCAGTACATGGAGTCTTTCCAGCCAAGTATTTGTTATACCTACCCTTACTCTGCTTATGAAATCTGTCCAGGCTATAGCTTACCAACAATTCTATTTCATTAGGTTTTTTCAAAAATGTAATATACCCCCACATGCCTAAAAAAAGGCTGAAGACCTCTAATTACTGCCACTGGAGGTCACTAGAAGCCTCTAGATCAGTAAATCCCCAAACCATGGCAGACAGTTCAAAAGACCATAACCAAGCAGCCTGGCCACGCACTGCATAGTGCCACCCCTTATTTCTCAATTAAAAGTGTGAGAAGGGTGCATAGTGATCTGTGAGCAATTGTGAACATGGACTGTGATCTGATCAGCAAAGCAGTCCTCAAGCCACTGATCTATGTTATTTTGCTAGCACAATAATTGTATTATCTCCTCTCACAGAAAGTTAAGCATATAAATAAAGTGGTTCAATTCTAATTAATAGATACAATATTATATCACACTACTTTGTTTCACAGCTACCAATGTGTGCTAGTCTCTTTATAAACATATGTAAATAAATACATTTATATACACATAAAAATATGTAAGCCAGAGAGCTGTAAATAAATCAGAAGTTTACCGTTTATAATCATTATAAACACAAAAGTATCAGCACTTCTTCTTTTGGCAAGCATTCAAGGACTGGCTATTTCTATAAATAACAAGGCCAGTCCGAGCTGCCAATAGCAAGAATAAAAAGTCTGGAAGACGCCACTCTTTCACCAATGGATTTAGGAAAAAATACTTCCCTGCGGACAAGTTATTAATGTATGGCTCCCTGTTTTATCATCCTGAAGCATCTAGAGCTAGCCACAGTTGGAGACAGGCTGATACAGCATGGCAATCCTGTGTTCCTAACACAAAAAGGATCTTTCTCTGCTAGTGTTTCAAATTAATGGGAGATGCCTATAAGCATGGCAGGGAAAATAAGCATTTGCACAGGGAAGCAGGCAAGTGCAGTATATTTACTAAGCCCAAATACTGTTGAAACACACACTGATTTTACTATAAAAAAGACATTGGGAACTGCTGTTTGTTCAGCACTTTTGAAAAAGCAGGACAACTGTGTGCGCCTAGGTTTAGACACACAATTAAAGAATATTATGGCTGCTACATTAAACAGGTTGGATCTTGGGACAGTTCGTCTTCCCCTCCAATGCTGGCCAGCCTAAAAAAGAAAAATCCCACCACTAACACCACCAAAGCTCGGATGCAACAAATCAAACAGACTGAGGTGCAACTCCCAGTGCCACAGACAGTGGTTTTTCCTGTTTTCATTCTACTGGCTACAGTACAAAAGTTTTCCTCTAGACACACCACCCCCATTCTAACATTTTAACTGTCACTTCTCAGAAAGCTCCTTTAATGGGCCACTGGGAAAGACTCTGCTAACCACTGATGACCCACAGTCTATAGGTTGAGGACGACTGTGATCAGTCACCTGAGGCTTCAAACATTTTAGTCAAAGGCACCTCTGGTGGAGAGAGAGAGTTGCCTGTCCTTACCTCATATGGCTGGAGTTCCACGGCAGTGCTGTTGAGGAAAGTAGGGGTCCACTGGCTAGAAATGCTGACCTTGACATTGCTGAAAGTCTTTCTGGAAGCATGGAGCAGGGAGTAACTATCAAAGGGAAAGAAAACAAAGAGGCTGTCAGCCCATCACTGGAACAAAAAAGGAAAATGGCTCAAGATTCAACAGACAGTCTTTCATAGGGCCAGACAAAAATGAAGCTCTAATTGTTGGGGAAATTAAAGGGAGGGGGAAAAGAAGTGGCCTAATATACTGCAGGACACCCTAAATTTTGTTTATGAGGAAGGAATACCAGAGCCAGGGGTAAATGTCATCAGCATCACATTTCTGTAAAACATCCACCAGTTATACTCTTCCTCTGCCTAGAAAACTGGCTGAAGAATATAGAAGGGAAGAGAGCTCCTAGCAGTCATACAGTGCTCCTGCTGGGTAGACCACTCATTAGAGCTCTTCCCAGTAGTGGGATCTGGACATTACTTCATGCCAGTTTTGGGAAGCTGCTCACCACACTGGTTCTTCAACAACTTCTGGTTTCTGGTATTTTGCAACCTAAGTCTGTATGCAGTGAAAAACGCAGTTCAGACAGTCCGTCATCAGGAGTACTGTTCACAGCAACATCCAACACCAAGTACGATGTGCCTGCGCATTTAGTTATCTCAACAAACTAGAAGCTCTGACATCACAATCTCTACAGCCTTGCTTCTTTGCTTGTAAAGAATTTAGTACAAGGCATTCTCATTACC
>NW_017729022.1:75433128-75434332 GCF_001723915.1 Gavialis gangeticus
TGCTTCTTTGCTTGTAAAGAATTTAGTACAAGGCATTCTCATTACCCTCCTTTTCCTTCTCTCCATATGTCCACTACCCCCAACTCACATGGGTGAAGAAACACCATGGAGATCCATGAGCAGCTGACGTACCTGAAAAAGGTAAGCAGGAACACAGCAATGTGATGATGAGTGCAAATGGACGTAAGGGCCCTGTTTCCAGGTTGCCTCCGTAAGCTCCCAGGCATAGCCATCCTTCTGGCCTCCCTTCCCGCTCCTGCCCTTGGCCTCAGGGGCTGGACGGTAGCTTAAGTCATCTCGGTTCTCACTTTAAAAAGTAAAGAAAAAAAATACTATCTTTAAAGAAATCTCAAAACATAAACAACATCTCAAAAAACTGTTCAGCAAGTAGCTGGAAAGTGAGGTTAGGTTAGAGTGGTGATTCTCAACCAGGCTGCCAGGGCACCCTGGGGCGCCTCAAGGTTCTTTCAAGGGTGATGTAGGGTGTCATACAATGTTAACATTGCTAGGTTTGCAAACATGGTCACAAGATAAACCCAGAGATTGCAAACAGAAATCCATAACTGTGGTCTGAGTTCTTTGCTACAGAAATATATTAGACCAATTTTTGCGTTGTCAAAAAAAGAGTGAAAATTAAGAGCTGGCATTTTCTAAGGGGTGCCTCAAGTCTCAAAAAGGTTGAGAACCACTAATTTAAAAGCTGAGGTACTAGTAGTCAAGCACCTAAACTTGGTTAAAGATGTACTGTTGGAAAACTCCAGATCATGTCCCTGTACAATACCAGGTGAACCATTTTTTTGCCTTTCAGTGTCCCCATATGAAGAGCACTGACACCAAATACCTATAAGAACAAGAAGATGAAGTCACAGAGTAGAAACCTTTATTTAAAGGTTCTAATCTAGACCAGAAAAACCGCAGAGGAACAGTACAGTCGTTGCTACAAATTAAGTTGAATGGAACAGACTCGAGAGGTTCCTGCCAATTTTATGTAAAATTAATCTAGTCTCATCTCCAAAGTGGGTACTCAAAGAAAAATACTTGTGCTAAAATTACTGCTACCGATGAAAGAAAGTGAGTGCATGGTTTATATCCTGGGATACCCTGGAGCCTACTGAATGTTACATCATCAATTTCTGCTCAATAATTTCATCGTCGATAGCAGTAGCTCAGTAACAAAGTCATTTTTGGGACAGCTTTTTTTTTT
>NW_017729022.1:75439332-75440007 GCF_001723915.1 Gavialis gangeticus
AGTGAGTGCATGGTTTATATCCTGGGATACCCTGGAGCCTACTGAATGTTACATCATCAATTTCTGCTCAATAATTTCATCGTCGATAGCAGTAGCTCAGTAACAAAGTCATTTTTGGGACAGTTTTTTTTTTTTTTTTTTGCAAGCTCATTTTATGAAAGTTAGAAGGGCAAATACATTGCAACCTGCACACACTGTTGAGACAGGATTGGGTGGTGAGGAAATAAACTTATGCTGTGGTAATTTCCACATTGACCAGTCAAGTCAAATGAGAGAACCATGCAGGGTGAGCTGCATTTTAAAACAGCCTGCCAGGGTGAGCAAAATACAGCCTGGCAACTGGATCCAGCCTGCCAAGGGATTTTATTCAGCCCGCGGCAGGTCCCCTGGCCCCACTTGGCCCAGGCATGAAGGGCAGCCTGAGCCATGGCATGTGCAGCTGATCCACCACCTGGGGCACGCAATGGGGCTGGTGTGGAACAGCACCCAGACTCTTTCCCAGAGCTCTGGTGTTAGCGGCTTTCTGGCTGCCACTGCCAGTGTCACTGCCACTGCTGCACCCACCTCTGATGCCCAAGCACCCCAACTCATCCACCCAGCACTCACCATCGGGGCACCAAGTGCAGCAGGTGTGCAGGGTCTCCACAGAGACCAGCCCAGGACCCCCACAGGCAG
>NW_017729022.1:75441107-75442718 GCF_001723915.1 Gavialis gangeticus
TTTAGCAAACACAAATATAACATCTCACCAGTCACATTTCTCCAACCCCTTTTTAAAACCTAACCGGTGTTTACCACAAGGTCTGGGAGGTATTTATATAGCACCTATCACTGCAAAACCTAAGGTAACCTTCCCTCCAGCCTGTTCATATCAGCTGCCTTTCTTGAAGGTGACCTGCAGAGGCACAATAAATGGTTGCACTCTCTCTCTCTTTTTTTTCTCTAACCCATAAAAAAGAAGGGAAAAAAAGAAGCCAGAAATGGGAATTGGCGGGTCTACATGAGGGGCGGAGGCCACAGAGCCTTCAGCTGCGGGGAGCAGGGAGCCACTTTTCAGATCAGCTTCTGGAACAAGTTAAAGACAGTAGCTCGAGTTAGGATTGGCAATGATGTCTGACCCAGCTTTCTACAGGTTCCTAGTGCAGTTAATCTGTGCGATCTGGGGAACAGGCATCATTTGAACACTGTTGCCTTTTTACTCAGTAGCTACTACTCTTCTGACATGAAAACACAGTCAAATACATCTAAAAATGAACAAATGAAGGAAGCCCTAAAGGGGCCAAAACGCAGCAGGATTTCAGTGGCAGTGCCTGAACCTGGGCTTTGCGGTGGAGGACAGCACTGTGGGCACCCCCTGGTGCTCAACCCTCCTGGACGGCCAGTAGTCTACCAGAAAAGGCATCGATTTCCCGGTGACGATTAAAAGCAGTCCGGGAGATGGATACTGAGAAGGGCTTGAACACTACAATTAATGACATTACATCATCCTGGGGGTGGGGGAATCTCCCCGAAATAGCTTCAGTCAGAGCCGACAACCCTACGAGGGGGTAACCCCGGCCCCACACTGAGGCAGACAGTGAGCGTAGCCCGACGCCCGCCTGCTCCCCGGGACTGCCCCCGTGGCAGGGCCCTGGGTGCGTGGCAGTCCCCAGCGGGCGGCATGGAAAAGACCCCTCCCCCCTCCCTGCGTCACGCGGCCCATGGAGCCCACCCACGACACCCGCGCTCCCCAACCGCCCGCAGCCCCACCCCCATCGGGGGCTTCTAGAGAACGGCCCAGACAAGCCAGCACCTCCACGCCCCCCTCCCCATCGAACGCCATTTCCAACCCTACCTGTGGCACCCCCCAGCGCACCTCCTCAGGCTCCACGTCGGCAGCGCTCACCTGCCGACCGCCCCACGCCCCGGCAGGGCTCGCGGGAAGTCACGTGACCCACCCCTCCTCCCTTCCGCCCTGGGGCCTGCTGGGAGTCGTAGTCCTTCCCCCGCCGCGCGTGCTCCTCCCCCCGCCCTCCCTGCTGCGCCCGACTACGTTTCCCAGCAGCCCCGAGGGGGGAGGAGGCGGTGCGCAGCTTCGACCGGGCCCGGCAGGTGAGAGGCGGGGCTGGCGGCAGGTGCGTGGGGCTTTCCCCTCCCCCTCCCCCTCCCTCTCCCTTTACCGAGCCGCCGCCGCCGAGGGTGGTTAAACGGGTGGGCTGCCCCGGGCAGGTGGGTGCGCGGGGCGATGCCGGGGCTGGTGCTGGACGAGGCGTGCGATTACCTGTTCAAGATCATCCTGCTGGGGGACTCGGACGTGGGCAAGACGTGCGTGGTGCACCGCTTCCACAGCGGC
>NW_017729022.1:75447718-75449106 GCF_001723915.1 Gavialis gangeticus
GCAGGGGCGTGGGGCTTTCCCCTCCCCCTCCCTCTCCCTTTACCGAGCCGCCGCCGCCGAGGGTGGTTAAACGGGTGGGCTGCCCCGGGCAGGTGGGTGCGCGGGGCGATGCCGGGGCTGGTGCTGGACGAGGCGTGCGATTACCTGTTCAAGATCATCCTGCTGGGGGACTCGGACGTGGGCAAGACGTGCGTGGTGCACCGCTTCCACAGCGGCCACTTCCGCGAGCGCCACCACAACACTATCGGCGTCGACTTCTCCGTGCGCTCGCTGCTGCTGGACGGCAAGAAGGTCAAGGTCAGCCCCGCTCCCAGGGCACGGTGGCTATCGCGTGTGTACCGTGGCCTCGGCCCCTGTGGGACCAGCATAGGAAAAGCGCTCGAAGTGTCCGATGGTTTTTGAGGCAGTGCATGGATGCAGCGGGGGCAAACCCCAAGTCGCTCTCGGGGTTGCTGACTCCCGGGTTCACTGCCAGCTCTTTCTTGTGACCTCTCCAAAAAAAGTGATGCAACTGTGATGGCACACATCTCACTTGCTCGCTGGCGATTTGCAGTGAGCAATACGAAGAAAATAAGGGGACTTGTTTGCATATTTTTTTCAGTAAATGCGACTAATTTTGAGCTTCCAACATGATTTCATATTTAAGGCCTGGTGATGTTGGCTTCTCCTGTGCCAGCAAAGCTGGAAGTGCCAGGATGCAGCCTGGCTGTGGGGCCGCAGGTGCAGGGCAGCCCAGCCCTGCTCCCCTCCCCTCCCCTCCCCAGAGGGCTTGGGGAGACCCCTGAGGCCCCCCAGCTCTGCCATGTCATGCAGCTCTTCAAGATTCAACGCCTAGCTTGGAGACGGGGGAGCTCCTGCTTTCCCTCCCCCTGCCCCTTTTCACTGCAGGGAAGAAGCTAGCGACATGACCTGCAACAAAGACTTGCGTGGGGCCTCTCTCTGCCTCTCCTTCCCGGGTCTCTGCCCTCCCTGGAGCCAGTGGAGCATTCAGCCCTCAGTAAAGCCTAGGGACCCACAGAAAAGCTTCCCTGGCAGTTGCTTCAGGGTCATCCCGTGGTGAAACTGTGTACTTGGTTACAGGCTGTTTCATATTTCCCTTCTCCCTGCCCAACCCCGTTTCTGTGCTCCAAGGGGCTCTTTCTCTCTCCTCTTTTTCCTCCCTTGCTCACTTAAAACTTTAACAGTTCAGCTCCGGTTTGCTGACCAGTTTCTATCTGTATTGATTTGGGATGATGTCTAAGCCCTGTTGTGGTATGATGGAGCCCTTTTTTTTTTCCTTGTCAATCCAAACTCAGTTATAGGTACATGCATAGCAAAGCTTGCTGCAACACGGCAACAATGTGAATTTTTTTTTTTTGTTGGCTCTATGCATCTAGAAATTGGTGGGG
>NW_017729022.1:75454106-75465577 GCF_001723915.1 Gavialis gangeticus
TTGGTTACAGGCTGTTTCATATTTCCCTTCTCCCTGCCCAACCCCGTTTCTGTGCTCCAAGGGGCTCTTTCTCTCTCCTCTTTTTCCTCCCTTGCTCACTTAAAACTTTAACAGTTCAGCTCCGGTTTGCTGACCAGTTTCTATCTGTATTGATTTGGGATGATGTCTAAGCCCTGTTGTGGTATGATGGAGCCCTTTTTTTTTTCCTTGTCAATCCAAACTCAGTTATAGGTACATGCATAGCAAAGCTTGCTGCAACACGGCAACAATGTGAATTTTTTTTTTTTGTTGGCTCTATGCATCTAGAAATTGGTGGGGGGGGGGGTTGTTTTTTTTTGTTTTTTTTTTAAACTAGATTAAGTAATATCTGTAGCTACAGGGGACAGGGCCTACTAGTATTAAGCAGCATATCTTTCTAATGAAAATCTCCCTGAAGTCTATTGAATGCACTTCATGGGGCTTTACCACTTCTGTTCTTTCTTTCTGCAGATTCAGGTGTGGGATACAGCAGGCCAGGAGCGCTTTCGGACAATAACCCAGAGTTATTATCGCAGTGCCCATGGTGCAATCCTGGCCTATGACATTACCAGGAGATCTACATTTGAATCAATTCCCCACTGGATTCATGAAATTGAAAAATATGGAGCTGCTAACTTGGTCATTATGTTAATTGGTACGAATCTAACTTTGCTGTTTGAGTTATTTTTTGATCTATGAGCCTCCTTGCTTCATCTTTACCTTCCACTTCTACCTATCCTGATCCCAGCACTGTGCTGAGTGCAGTATGGATGAGAACAGGAGAATGCCAGCCCAAACTATTCCTGGGACTGAGCAAGCCTGGGCTCCAAGCATGGTAGGTGTTTGGGTACAGACCTCTGCTTGTGCATGCTTCAAAATAGTCTGTTCCTATTTATGGAGTAGGTAAGTTGTTCATCGTATTACTCCTCTGAAAAAGCAAGAGGAACACATTCAGATTTTTATATCTGTGTAGATTGTAAAGAGGGAAAAATGGACTTACCTTAGCCATGTTCTGGGAACGGTATACAGCAGACTCCTCACAAGTGCTGATTTGGCAACCCCAAGCAAGCAACACAGCAAGGGTAACCCAGACAGACCAGATACCCAGTCCCATTTAAAAAAAAAAAAAAGGCTGCCTTTTGACAACACAAGACTGGAATCTGCTGAAAAGCTCTCTCCAAATTGCTCAAAGATGTTAAAACTTATCACTAGCAAAATAATGCATTCTGGTCAGAGCAATCAGGCAGAGAAAGAATTTTATTTTATAACATTGCTGTTAGCTAGAGGTACATTCTAATTTTTACACCAGATCTTAATGCCTGACAACTAGGATAAGTTGGTTTGTTTTTTTGTTTTTTTTTTTGTCTGACTTTTTTTTTTTTTTAGTCTAAATACCTTACACGTGCTAATAAGTTAATATCTGAGTCTTATGTGGTAGTTTTCCTTACTGGAGGCCAAAGATTAGTCTCTCTCCTGTTTTTCGCAGAGACCTGACTCACCTAATATCTCTGGTTTTGGGATGCAGGCCAAAGTTGTCTTATTTTGTAGCAGAACTATGACTTGCTTGTATTTAAGCATTGTGACTTCAATATTAATGGTGATGTCATCATACTAACAAGTTCTGTGTGGTGCACTAAGTTGTCTTGGCAACATTTGTTTACAGTTGGTTTTGTGACTGTAGTACTAATTAAAGAAAATCCAGTTCTATACATACACTAATTCTAATATGACTCTTCCTCTAAGTCAGCACAGCCTCCAATATATTACAAAATGACAGGTGGATTCTTTCCACACTGGTGCTCCTGAACTGTTTGTTTTCCTACAACAAGTCATTGGATGGAGAAAGGATATTGGCAACTGACAGAATAAATTGGTAACCTTTACTTTACTGGTGCCAAAGGTATTAGATGCACTTAATTTGAGTTTTGGTTTATATTTGACATTCCAGTAACTTTGTGCATAATTCTTTTCCTCAAACAATTTTTCTTTGTAAAGTATCTTTAAAATTTATCTGGGAATAAAGAATTCCATTGTTTTCTTGCTTTTCTTTAAAGGGAACAAATCTGATGCTGTGGATAAGCGCCAGGTCCTGTTTGAAGATGCCTGCACACTTGCTGAGAAGCATGGGCTATTGGCTGTATTGGAGACCTCAGCTAAAGAGGCCCAGAACATAGAGGAGGTGTTTACATTGATGGCAAAGGAGCTGATAGCCAGGAACACCTTGCAGCTTCATGGGGAGAATCCTCCCAACAGCATCTATCTGGACTCCCGACCAGTAATTGCCAGTCAGAGTCCAGAGAAGAGCCCATGCCTTTGTTGATGACATGTCTCAGTAGTAAGAAATGTGGAAGTTGTGGCTATCCTGAGGCTTTTTCAACCAAGAAAGCTTCCTGTCTGGCCTTAAATGATTGTTCTGGTGCACTGCTGCCTTACCATTTTGGCCTGTAATTTTCTCCAGGATATGGGTGTTACTTTTCTAATGGTTAAATGTGTTGTTGGCACTTTACCAAATCTTTGAGCTGAGGACTTGAGAGGCTGCAAGCAGTGGACTGCTTGAAGAGAACCATGAAAACTTAAATGGGTTCAACAGCCTCTTGAATAGAATAGTCTTTGAACTGAATCCTTGAACAATTGCTCTACTGGCTGTGCCAGAGGGTAGCTGCACTCAGACCTTGTGCTGACTGTTTCCTTTTAGGGTACAGTAGGTGCAATTATCTAGTCTTCATAAATAGCTCTTCAGTTTGCAGTCCCTACCATCCATTACATCTGTCCTTGCCAGTGTGGTTGGCTTACTCAGTAAGTTATCCATTCCATTACAGCTGCATAACATTGTGATCAGGTGGGCAGTGTCCTCCATCAGGGTTTTGTTTGTGTTTCTTTCCCTTTCCTCACCAAACAGCCTACACTCCATTCCTACTGCTTGAATAGCACTGCATATCTAAGGAATACCTCATCTTTTTTTCCCCAAGTGTTGAGAAACAAGAAGAGCTGCCATCAGTCTTACACTTTGGTCTCTCTGCTGTTATTCAGTAGTACTACAGGTGTTTTCTGTGATGGAGGTGCTATTTTCAGTGAGAGAGAGAAACCCCAGGTGAGGATTAAGTGACTGAATTCATCTGAGAGTTGAGAAGCTTCATGTTACTTACTTTCTAAAGTACATTTCCTATTAGAAATGAAAGGCTTTTCACTAAAATCAGCACGTCTAAAAGTGCTGCAGTAGGGGAAAGTGGTAGCATAGGATCTTGGCCCTGGAACTTTGAAAGAGTATTCAGGTTTTTGTAAAGCTGATCAAATGGATAGAATAGTTCAGTAACTTTTTTTTTAAGACCAATGAACAGAGCAGTGTGAAGCTGTCCTGTGGGATGAACATTTACTTAAGTGCTGCATTTTTCAGTAAGAGGCTGGGTACTAGTCGCATTTTTTGGGATCATGAAGCTCTGCTTACAGTGACTGAGAGCTCGTGTTTCCTGCTGTGTGACCTTTGGAAAGTGGGCTTCACCAAGTACCTGTTGCTTTAGTTTCCAAACCCATTTGTTCACTATTTTGGGAGAAGTTCACTGAGATCTGTTAGGGGAATTGGGTTCATTTGGTATTAATAGTGAACATATTTCCATCCTTTCACTCAAGGTTTCTGCTAGTAGAGTTTTTCTGAACTTGCATGAAGTTCTAAGAACGAAATCCTTATTTCCACAACTGTCTAAGATGGAGTCAAGGGCTTTTCTGCCCATTCTTCCAGAGGAGAGTACCTCCTAGAATGGGAGGTCAGTAATGAACAGTTCTTATGTCCAGCTCTGGCTGTGCTGTCACTGAACTACAAGCCAGAAGTTCTACTAGGCAACAATGAAGTACATCTCTTATCATAGACACAGAAACCTTAGAAGCTTGGTGAGGCTGGAAATTTGCCAAAGGTTTGAGTTTCTTTTTCCAGTTTTGGAAAGATGTGGCAGAATCCCTGTACAAAAAGGCGTGTCTGACTTTAAACATGAAAAATAAAAGTTGATTTAATACCTTGTGTTGAGTAAAGACTTGTGATATATAGTAAGAATGTAAAATACTGAATAGTGCTGCTTTCAGCCTGACTTCTTGATTAACATGTTAAGCATGGATGGTAATACAACTATCTGCAACCAACTGGGGCAGAACTGTTCTGAATGTCAGTCTGTAGCAGAAAGCAAAAGAACTGAAAGTTGTCATCTTTCTCTGCTATTTAGCCTAAATTTCTCTCTCCAGTTCAACATTAGCCTAAGTAACTTATGCTTTCTCCTGGGGCAGTAGACCCTTTGCACAATTACAGCCCATGTTTGTTGCCATTTACCTTTTAAACTAGTTTACTTTGACTAATAATGTCAATAATGTATCTTTTAATCAGTTACTCCTGTTTTTGGATCTCCCCATGCTGAAAAGCAGGGGCATATAGCCTAATACAAGTCTTGGTTTTTTGGGAGGAATGTCTTTTACAATGTTTAAATATCTCCACCCCCTGCTCCCTGCACACACATGAATTTGAGGGGAAACAGTGCTACAGATATGGTGTCTGGCTTTACAAATTTGCCCATATTCTACATGGCAAAACTTGCCCTGCTTATGAGGGAGTCTACTCACTTGGTGTTACCATTTTCCTTCCTTGAAAGCATATGTACCCTTCCTAAAAGTGCCATTAAAAATATTCACCTGTTTGGGTTCCTCAAATAGCCAGGAATGTAACAATAACAGAATCCTACCAACAGAAATTAGTAGCTAATCTTTCTCTTGCTGCTAATGGGATAGCTGCATCAGAGACTTCAAAATTAATGAGGAAGTGCAGCTTCTGAAATCCCTTACTCCTCTTAAATGCACTTACCTGCACTTGTCAGCACATTACCTTGCCTGCCTCTGGGGTTGGTAGTACCTCCCCAAGCCAGTCTTCCCCCTTGCTGATTAAGTATCTGGTACGGCTGGGTTTCTCTGAGCTACTGATGCTTTTTCTTCTCCAGAGTGAATAATAATATTGATGGAATAGTTTGGGGGGAGGGTGACTGCAGCTCTGCTTCACTTGTCACAGGCTCCCTTCCTGGGCTTCTCTGGGGAATTCTCAGTAGCTTAAACAGATGATCCTATCTCTAAGAAATGTGCTTCAGCCAATCATCCTAATCTTCATTTTGGTTTGAGGAAGAAAACAGAGAAGATTGACCTCTCCCATAGTTTCAAATGAGCTGCTACTGATTGACTCCATTTTGAGATCTGCTAGAAGCCCCTGAGCATAATAATGGTGCTGGGATTAGTTCTGGGAGCAAGGTGTGAACCTTGTCACCTGTGACTGCAGCAATTGCTAATGAGAGTCCTGTTTGAGTATTACACTAGGCAATTTTATTGGTTAGCTCGATCTCCAGCATAGAAAAAGCTGTAAGGTTAGCACTAGAAACTTTAATGGATACTTAAATTGAAGAGCATAAGATGGCAGCTATCAAAAAGCAGCTTGCCAAAAGACTGCAATCTAACTCCTGCTGTTTGCTCTGCATTTCCTCCTCAGAATACACAAGAGGCAAGTTGTTTGGATTTTTTAAAGCTGCTACAGGAACCTATCCATGATAATGTCTTCCCTCTTTATTCCACTTCCCCAGCAACGCTATCTGTAATTTTAATGTTTTCTGACCTCTCCATTAGAGAGCTGGTAGATAACAGAAACAAGACTAAATGCAAGACCATGCTAATGGGATCAGAAATCTGGATAGAAGTGACATCTTTTATTAGAGCAACTAAATATTTGCAAAATATATATATATATATGCAAGCTTTTGGGCACACTCACCCTTCTTCAAGGCATAGAAAAATGAAAATATTGTAAAATTTCTCCTAGGTGGATAGTTTGCCTAATAAAAGAAGTCACCTCTACCCAGAGTTCTGATTCCATTAGTATGGTCTTGCATTTAGTCTTGTTTCCATTTTCTACCAGCTTTAATGGAAAGGTCAAAAACATGTTAAAAGTACAGATGATATTGCTGGAGAAGTGGAGTAGAGAGGGGAGAAATTAATGTGGATAGGGTCCTGTAGCAGCTTAAAAAAAATCAAAATAACTTGCCTCTTGTGTGCTCTGAGAGGGAAATGCAGAGCAAATAGCAGGAGTTAGATTAATGGCATTTCATAAACAGCTTTGTATTGCCCATTTCCATATCCCATTCAGCAGCAGTGGCTGCACTATCAATGTGAAAAGAGGCTAATGGTGCTCAAACATCTTTTGAAAATCATGCAAGACTAATCACAAATGGCTGTTTAACTTGATATCATGCCTTCTTCATATCAGTGTCATGATTCTGCCAGAGGAAACTGAGCTGGGTATAGTAGTACGGAAGTGACCCAATGTTCTCAGCTGTATCAGGAACAGCAACAGAATCCCCCCTGCCTCCCAACAATAGCACAAAAGTGAATTCCTCCTCCCCCTGATTGAGTAGCAGCTAAAAAAAATACAAGGCATCCCTTTCTTGGCCATTCAACTCTTTCCATATGTTGCAAAGGGAATCCAAGCATCCAACTCACAGCTGCAAATACTTCTCAACATTGGAAGACCAAGGCTTGTAGATCTAGCCCAAAGTGACTTGAGCACAAGTCTCATTTCCAAAATGGATTTTAGTATTAGAAGCCCAAGTCCCATTGAAAGTCAATGGGACCTCAAGCAATTAAGCTACTGTTAATGTTTTTATCTCATGTTTCATCAAGGCAGTACATTTCTTTCACAAAACATTTTATAATAGAAGCAAGCATGTCTTACAGCAAACTTTACAATAGCAATTACTGACATCCGAAGTTTTTAAAGGCACTTTTGGTTAAGTCTACACACCACTTCAAATGTTTGCATAGGCCTTGTCTAAGGTGTGAAACCAAACCATTACTGAAAGTGGACTGGCTGTCAAACCTAGTGGCTCTGCAGTAACTGCATTATCAGTTCTATGTATTTAATGGAAACCAGTTTTTTAATTTAAAAGATACTATTTCTCGCTCTCCTCTCTCTCATGCCAGGGTTAAAAGATTCTCCGGCTCTGCCCCAGAATGTAGGTTTAGTTTGTTGGAGAGGGTAGAGGGCTTTAATGATTCAGTGCATGTCAATATGCAAAACAGGCACAGCTACTGCCAGTGCTGTTGCAAATCTCCTGCCATAGAGCAGGCTTTCCCAATTCCCATGACTTTATGCAGGTGATGACATCATTCTAAAGTTATCCTTAGGAAAAACAGTGTTGCAGCTCAGCCTTATAGTAGTTCAGAATGAATACATAATGTAATTCACATCTAAAACAAATACATTGTCCTACTCTGCATTGCTCTTGGCATACAGCCCTATTCCCAGAACTGGTGTTAAACATTGGTATGCGCATCTGTTGTATTAACCTGATAATAGTTGGACATGCCACGTGTGCCCATGTAAACAAGACCCCATCAATTGATCTGGGTAGTTTGAACACACTACACTACAGCAAGATACTTAAGTCCAAGTGAGCCACTGTAAATTGCAATTACATTAATAAATACTCTACTCTGAGAAAGTTTCAGGAAAAATGTTGCTGTGGGGAAAGTTCTCTTATTTCCAGGCTTTCAGTGGTGGGTTTTTGTGTCTTGAGGCAAAGATGATGTATCCTTTTTTCATCCTGGTAATCACACCATGAATATCAGTTTTCTCCTTTTCTGGATTTTAAACTTTAGGAAAATATGATATCTTAATTCCATATGGTAATTGTTGCCACTTATGTTTTTACCATTTTAAAATTTATTGCCTTTCAATGTCTGCACCATGAAAAAAAAAGGGAAAATAAAAATGTTAGACTCAGAGGATACACAGCAAATATCAAAATCTGAATGTCCACATTCCTTCAATGTTAAGTCATTTTTTAAAAGAGAACTATTTCTTCTAAAAATAAGCCTGCATTTTTAGAATTAACCCCCACCCCCAAAAGTAAAAGCTCTATGTGTACCACACTAGTAGCCCTGTAAAATTGTCTTTACTGGGGAGGGGGGAAATATAGCCATCAAATAGAGTCAGGAAATGTGGGTGCATCTTGTATTTAAAGGAGCAGGACTATTGCATTGTTGATAACAGTAGTCACAGTTAAATTCAAGACCATTTATGGAAGAAGTCTAGCTCTTAATAGTCAGGACCACAGACAGCCGTGTTCAAGTGGAGGGCAGGTAATGTAAGAAGGCACAGATGCAAATTTCCTGCATTAAAAAATAGCATCATTTATAAAGCAGAGTTTGTCAGAAAAAGGTTTATGTTGTACTGTCTGGAATTCTGTTCTAGGTAAATTTGTCCAGAGCCAGCAGCAACATTTTGTTTATACACTAAATCAAACCAGCTACACTTTTGTGCCTCCCATTAGGTATAGAAACATACATAAGATTCAGGAAGACAAAAGCAGCATTATTCCACACACAATCCAACCTCACCATCTCAGCCCTTTGCCCTAAAGAATCTCTTCTTGGTACTTAAATCACAACTGTGCTTGTATTCAGAAATGTTTTGGCACCCAGCTTTCTGTAAAGACTACAATAAATCAGTCTGTATCTTTGGTTCACTCTCTCCAATAAACACTGTTCCTCATTTCCTTGAACTTCCCATTATCCTCCCTGCACTTATTCCTGTTTCTTCTATTCTGTCTTTCCCATGAACTTCCAGCTTCCTTTCCTCCCATTCCTCTTGATACTTTTAATTTTTATTTTACAAACTTCCAAATCTTTCATTTCCTTCTACTTGGTTTGTTGCATTCTGCTAGTCACTTCTAAGATCTTTTCTTGTATGCGCAACTAGCCTAAATCTAGTTTCAAGAGTACACACTTTCCCTTCCTTCACGGTATGCATATATATTTCCATGACAATCTCATTATCTCTTATCTGATTCTCAAAGAGAATGGTACTTTAGAATATATACAGGCCCATTAAACAGCAGCATACATTTTACCAGGAAGCATTCAACCTCTAGTGATGTGCTATCTGGACTACAGCATATAGTTCAAATTATACATAAGTAAGTTACCAATCCCTGACACCAAAAGCACCAAAATCATGCAATTAAATACAGAAATAAGCAGAACTGAGTCCATGTCTCAGAACTTAGTTTCAAGAATGGACACCTCCCCCCACCCTTTTCTCTCAACACCAAGCCCATGTATCCTTTGATAGTTTGGTAATCTCAGCTGTCCTTAGTCTTAAAATATTTTTATATGATAAAATTTATTTGGTATAAGGCTGCAGCCAAAACAAAATTCTACATTAAACCTATGACACGACTTTAGCAGTTAGAAATCAAACTAGCTTGCATTGAGTAGATAAAAAGTAAGCTGAAGTCTAGAGGCTTTGAGCATAAAGAACAGACAGACTTCTTTAATTTTTTTTATTTGGGAAAAGTGCTTCTTACAAAAGGCAGCTGCACAACAATACATTGGAGACTTTGGAACAATTTCTTATTCCACCTTAAAAAGTGAAAGGAGAGGCAGTCTAGGGAACGAGCAGTAGGAGAACAGGGCATCCATGAGTCAGAAACAGCAAGGTTAGCATTGTTGCAGTGGGACTTTGATGGCAAAATGACCTCATCTCAGTGGAATTATATAGCCTGACATTGCATAGCTGCTAGTTCTTTTTGTAAGCAATAACTTGCAACAAGCTGAACAGCTTTACAAGGCAATCAGCACAACTCAAATGTGATGTGAGGCGCACATGCCTTGAACCAACTAAGCAACACAGCTATTTCCTAGTTAAGCTCATGGCTTATGTGGTTATCAATGTCATAAATAATTATTATTATTATTAATTTATTTTAAGAGCGAACAGTGCAACTACAGGATCCCAGCTTGTGTTCTACTGGAAAAAGAGTACTTTTAGATCCCTCTTTGGCTAGCCACATTTCTACTTTCAGCCAGCCCTCATAATATGCAGTAGAGAGAGCTGGTGCATTAAGGTAGCACCAACTATCAATCCAATGGTATTAGATCACAGTCACAGACTGGGCCGAGCCCACTAAACTCTTTTCACATCCGATCGAAGGCAAGACTTCATGCACCAAAAGGGGATGAAAGGTATTTTTTGTTTTCCTTTTTTTGAACACAGAGTCTCTCAGCCTTTGAGATCCAACTCTGCATTTATTTGTATATACACATAGAAAGTTCTCCTTTCACGTACAAAGACATTTTCCTTTCATGCTAAATACAGTAAAAACCCGGAACATTTGCACCTGGTTCTGGTTACACAGTAGTAATAGTAATGTGCAAGTAAACAAGAGACCAAAACCACAAATGAAGACGTGTACATGAGGGGGCTGGAACAGAGCTGAAGCCAGAAAAAAAGTACGTATGTCTGGCCTGAAGTATCGATTCAAAGTCCATAGCAGAAAAAGGCCACTGGCCAATTTACATCCCCCACTACATGGTCACTGCTCATTTTTGTATCTGGGCTCTTCAAGATGAGTGTGGAAGTCCTGTAAACACTTTAACCCTGGAACTGGGTGAATCCTCTTGGGTACACAGATGAAGCAACAAACCTAAGCTAACTGTTTGACAGTTAAATTCATTTTACAAAAACTAACATTTTAAAGATTTATTTCTTGTTATTTGTTTTAAACAGAGAAAACAAACACTCCTGGGGCAGGGGAAGGAGACAGACCCTGGGTAAAAGTTATTACAACAGCACCTGGAATTGATAGGCCTGCCTAGGAGAAACACAGGCACTGCCACAACACCACAGGAAATAGCTACTGCCTGAAACTGAGCAGACAGTCCAAACTCCACTGACAGGTGCTATAGATCCAAGTCATAATAATCTTCTAGCTCATCGTGAAACAAGTCCCACTCGTCCTCGGAGTCTGTCAGCTCATCGTCACCACCAGCTGCCAAAAGCATGAGCAACATCTCGCCGAGCTCAAAGGTCACAACCTCATCCTCATCATTCTCAAAGGGGTCACTATTCTCCCTCTCCTCGATGAACTCCCAGAACCGATTCCTCCGCTGGGCCTGCAAAGAGAGCACAGTTATTGCCCTAGTGTGACCCAGTGTTCAAAGGTACATACTCTCCTTAGGGGCTTATGTGCCTCAGGCCAGCCCCCCAGGCATAACATGCGAGTAACTTTCTTGTTTAAGACAACAGTGGGATTGCTTTTTACAAAAAACTGCTACTCCAGCTACCCACCAACCTCTCTGAATCTCTAAAACTTAAGCCAAGTTGGGAAATGTTAAGCAACTTCCACATACTGCTCTCCATCATTTCCAGTCTTTGAACCACCTGCCCCCCTTCTAGCAAATCAATCGCCTTCTCACCTGCTCCATCCCTGAAAGCCTAGGTGAGATTTTCAATGTGTCCTCAAAGTGAGTAGACTTAGGATTTTACAGACCATGGAGGGAAACAGATTCCAGGGTCAAAAGAAGGGAAGACAGGGAGGTTGTGTCAGGTGCCTTCTCTGCAGTCAAGTGTGGACGTTCAGGCAAAGTGCAGTGGCTGC
>NW_017729022.1:75470577-75478583 GCF_001723915.1 Gavialis gangeticus
CCTCCTCAAATCCATTATTTATATTGTTTACTACTTAAGTAAATCCAGAGGTCTGCAGAGATAGTGTTTTCCTTCCCTCTCCCCAGACAGCCTGTTGACCATGCCTCCCTCCTACCCCACCCCCTTTTAGAAAGGCCAAAAACGCTGAAGCTTACCCGATATCTACTTGATGTTCCCACTTTCGGTCTCTGTGGCTCCTCTCGGCGGCCATCAGGATATGCATGTTTGTAAAAACAGTTCCCTCCAAATGGGCAGCTCCCACGGCCTTCATCAAAATACCTGCAGGGCTTGTTGCTGGAAAGGAAAATAATCGCAACCCTTACTCAAAGTAGACCCAAGCAGAATTCAGTACTGCATTTGCCTATAGTCCAAGGGGGTCTCTTTAAATAGATTCCACTTGTCACTGAAGCCATTTCAAAATCAGCCAAATGTATCACATACCAATGATGTATCACATTATGTACACACAGACACACACACCCCAATAGGTGTGTGGGCAGATGCATGCATAAGGAGGCTGATCAGAGTGCACAAGCCTGTACTACCTTATGGCTGTATGAATAGTATTTTGTGTAGATAAGGAAGGCTGTGAAGTCAGAAGTGGATAGGAACAGCTGGGTGATTGTGTGGATGCATGCATCTGTGGGTGGTTAGGTAAGGACACATTTCATGTGCAGGGGGTTGGAAGGGAGGTATGAGAGGGCTTTAGATAACACCCTTCTGCAGGTGTGCCCTTATCTCTGCAGTCTTGACTTGAGAAAAGGCTGCAGTGCTCGTACCTCATTGCCTCCTTGTATTTCTGAATGAGTTTCTGCTTCTCTTCCTTCTCCTCCACCCAGTACTCACTTGGAATGACAAAGTTCGACGTAATCCGACATTCTGGGCAGGACCTGGGGAATGAACAGACCGTGCTGCAAAATTCCACATGACAGGGCGCTCCCTCCTGTTACAAACAAACTAGGGCATGTACCCATCTTTAAAGCTGTATGTTATTGTACCTGGACACTGGCTGCATGGGCTTTTTCAATCTACATTCTTTTGCACAAGACGACACCCTAAAACTCTTCCTCTTCTTTAAAAGCTCAACTCAGCAGCTGGTCAGGAGGTCTCAAAAAAGAACTTGGAAAAACATTTCACACAGACTCCTTTTGCTTTAGATTTAAATAAATTTATTTGTTTGTGTTCGTTTTCGTATTTGGCTGGTTGGGTTCTTAAGGGGAAATGGTTTGTCAGCTAGATGATGAAGTAGGGCAGCAAAAAGTTAAGAAACAGAATCAGAACTGGTTAATCTGACCTCAGTCTAATCTGAGTGCCTGAAATCTTTACAATGGTAACAAATTGGGCAGCATCTTGCTAATGACAGAACATGGCTTTTGTTCAAAATAAGCAGATTGTTTACTCCTAATAGATGTTAACCAGGTCAGAGTAAAAGTTACCCCTAGAAAATGATTTCAGTTCCAGGTTAATGTTAGGAATGCATTTAATGCAGTCTTTGTGTGCAGGGGGAGTTTGTTCCAAGTTATCACAAGATATTAAATTTTTCCAAAGTAACAAAGCACAACCAAAATGGGAAAAGTGCCTCACTTTATAATCTTGCTCTCAAATTGTTTAGCGCTCCTCCACTTGCGGATACACTTGAGACAGTAAGTGTGGTTGCAGTTGGAGAGAATCCCAAAACGGCGCTCACTGGGGTTGGCTTTTTCATACACCACCTCCATGCAAATCCCACACACCATGTCTTTACTACGCTGGACGGCAAAGGAGAGCTCCATGTCCTTCTCATGAGCTTCAATGCAAGACTGAAAAAAAGAGAAATGCAAATACGAACATAGCAAGGGACAAGATGAACAGCTAAGAGTTAGGAATTCAGCTTGCTTTTTGGTTTGTCTGTTTTAGTGTTTAAATGTGGGCCTGAATTAAGAGCAAGAGATCAGTCCTCAAAAAGCTTCTCACATAATAAGAGGCAAAAGTTAGTTCAAGTTCCTTCCCAATAACAAATCTGACTGCACACAGGAACAACTCAACTAAATAGGACCAATAAACCCAAACTGAAATAAGACACAAACAAAAACACCTGTATGAAAAGGAATCCATTTTCCACCAGCCAAAAACAGAACTGCTCTGTGGTAACTGCCCACAAACATGCTCTTACCAAGTGAAAGTTTAGAAAGGCCTAGTGCTAACTGAAAGCTAAACTGTGGGTGCTTTCTAGGTCTTCAGTCACCACAGGATAAGAGCATGCTTACAGTCAGGAACTCAGAGCAGCTTACATGCAGCAAGTCCATTCCCTGTGTTAAATTTACAAATTTGTTCATTTCTCCATAATTCTCTCCCTAGCCCAGTATCTGTACCGTTATACAAGACTCTTCAAAGTTCACTCCTTTTTATATAGTTATTTTAAAACAGCCTTGACCAGAAGTCAAGTTTGCAGCATCAGCTTCATGAAACTGACCAACTTCCATACAATCAACTTTTAATGAAGGGGAGGAAATGACAAATATTTGCACAAAGCTAGGAAGTATCTTCTTGATATTGCTCAACACAAAAATTATTTGTGTGTTTACCTTTATGTGTTGGGATCTCTGTGCAGCATCAACTGGATGCAAGACCTGCAACCCACACATGTCACACACATCCCCATGGATATACACGCAGTTTTCTCCATAACGACATTCTCCTACTGCAGCGTAGGGGCACAGTTGCTTCTTCATCTCCACATTTGCTTGCTGCTTCTCATACTCCTCCTCAATCACCATTCCCTGCAAGGGTGTTTCAGTGCAGGAAGGGGCAGCTGGAGGCAAAAGTTAAATAGATAGGAAACAATGCGTTAAACTGGGGTGTCAGACTCCAAAATGGTATTTTAATCTTTAAAGACCATAGGTAAGCAAGCTAGAGTTTAACCATCAGCGAATGCAAGTCTCAAATCACACAAATCACCCCCCCCAAAAAAATTTTACACTAAGTCAGGGGTGTCAAACATATGGCTCACAATTTGGATCCAGCCTAAGAGATGGATCCGGCCCATGGAGCCACTCTATCCAACCTGTTGTACTACAGGCAGACCACCAAAAGTTGGGAGATGTGGGCTGCCACAGAATACAGTGCTCTCATGCTGCAGCAGAAATGATGAACAGCAGCAGGAGGGTTAGCAAGGGCTGATACAGCCCTAATCACCCTCCAGCTACTTCATCTATTGTCACTGCTACAGCCCTACTTCCCCTGGCTGTAGGCCCCTGCCACATATTCAATGCTGAAGCTGAAGCTGTCACTGTGACATGGGGCATATGGCAGGGGCAGCTCTGGCATGGGGCACATGGGGTAAGCGGGAAAGAGGAGTTGGAGCTGCCACCACATGCTCTAGGTCAGAGAGCCAGAGCTGCTGCAACCACTACCACTTCCTCATGCCCTGGGATGGATCCAGCCTGCAAGGAGTTCTGCAATCCAGATTTGGCCCAGGCCCCAAAGCCAATTTGACAGCCATGACCTAAACCAATTTAATTGTTTCACAAGCAAGGAAGCAAGCACAAACAAAATTTCAACCCTCTGCCCTTCCCAGCCCGCCAAACTTCTAGCCCACCCAAGGGCAAGCTGTCAATATAGCGTAAGGGGCAAGATGCAAACTTACTACGATACAGTCAGTGCTCTACAAGTTCACCAGTTCTGATAATGGCTCAATTATTGCTCAATTATTTTTTTAAGTAGGGTTTTGTTCAGCAAGTATCACCTTAACTCTAACTCACTCCTGCTGAAACAAGTTAAAAACCATGTTCGACTTCTGTTATAACTAGTTAAAACATAATTTAACCAAGTCCACACCAGCTAAAACAAACCTTAGAACAGTTGGAAACAAACTAGTTTAACCACCGTTCAAACTGGTATAGTGTCTCCACTGTAATCAATGCATAGTCATGTAAAATGAAGGATACTTACCAGAACTAGCCTGGAGCTCTGGAAACCTTACCTCAACAAAACCTTATTGTCAGACATATTAGCCTGCTGCTTGTGTAGGCTACAGCTCTTTAGCAAGACACTTAAGGTTATTTCTGTTAGAACAGCCTACTATAATCAGAAACGTTAGCTGCATGCAAGGTTGTATTCTGCAGCTCCTGACACTACAGTAACAGCTTACTTCTCTTGACTAATGAAGGGTAGGCACTTGAACTAAAGGTATAAAACAATATTTCAACTGTCTGATAAATGGAAATCCACATTAAGAACTAAAAGAACTGGATCAGTGTCCTGAAATATTGTCCAGAGAAGTGGATCACAAAGACTTGAAAAGACCTGATTCTATGGCTCTCAACTACTTGAGAATCTCAGTGGGTTTTTGCTACTGAAAAGCACACTAGCTATAGCAAGATCTTCCTTATAAAGTTTAAAGGGCTCACTAATTCAGTAATATTTCCCCTCCACTCCAAGAACTAGATTTTTAAAAAAGGCATAGATACCAAAATACCCATATTAAAAAAAACAATTCAGTGCCTAGATGCATCTAGGTACCTTCAGTTTGCTCCAAGACATTAATTAGAGCTGCATATATACGGCATCTCCAATATTGTTATCGGAAATGTATTAAAATACAATATTCTCACAGAAGAACTTGGTTCAATTTATTCCTTCAAAAGACAAGGGAAGATCCTTTGTGCCAGTTTCTTTTCCCATACATCTACAAGGGGCCATTTTTAGATGTATTCAGGAGAAATCCCCACCTGATCTAGGACAGCTGGGACTGCACAGAACACAGTAACTGGTGAGCCCATCTATAAAGAGAAAAGGCTCTGAAAAAACTCCAAAATGACAAGAGACTTTGGGAGGCAGTCAGGAGAATACACTGCTCTAGTGACTAATCTCTGTAAATCATTTTCCCAACCCAGTAGAAAAACAACATAGCCTCAATAAAGCCAATAAGGTTACAGGTGTTAGGGAAGATGCCTTCCTAAGCTTTCAAACACCAAAGAGATCTGATCTAAGAGGTGGGACGAAGTATTGGAAATTCAAAAAGACTCAGATCCAGTACTCAATTGATTCTATATACACGTGATTTTTTAGCCAGAGGCTCTTTGCCCCAGTGAAAGAGAGACGACTTCACTGTTATGGCATGTATTAAGCACCAGAAAGGAAGCCAGGCAGATTTTCATGCTTCTGAGGACATAGGGCCCCCAGCCAAATGATTATCCAGTCAAGCTTGAGGGACAGTCCTTTACTAGTAAGACAGCACTTTTCATTGCCCACTCAAGCAAAAGCAAGAACTACAGGCTCAGTACACAGATGTGATGACATCCAGGGTGCTACAGATACTCACAAAAATCTCTCTCTCAGAACTGTAAGACTTAACTTCAGAGCATTACCCCTTGTCATGATGCAACAAAAATGACCATTTTGGCTTCAGTTTGCTATTTGGAATTGTGTGGGGCCACATTTTTTGGATCCTACCTGGATTTTTTTCTTGTTTATAGACAACAAGTTGCACTCTAAAAGGAAGTATTCTTCAAGAGATTCAGCAACATGCTCAGACCAATGCAGAAACCAAGATTGGAGGATCTTTCATTACAGTGTTTACACCAGAGATTTTAAACCAGGGTGCTGAAGCGCCCTGGGGTGCCTTACGCTCTTTCGTGTGGCGTGATGTTAGATGTACAAATGTGATTCACAAGATGAACAAAAGATTTCAAAGAGAAATCCATGGTGTCAAAAGCATTCTGCTCTGTCATAGTTTTTCTGAATTCTTTGCATCAGAAAAATTGCTCTATTTTTCTGTGGTCAAAAAACAAGTGAAAACAAACAGCTGGCATTTTCCATGGCTGAGAGCCATGGTTTAGACTGGTCTCAGAGAAGTATTCTGCGGTCCAAAAGCTGATGTAGAATGGTTCTGCTGCCCATGAAAGAATATCCGAGTCAGTGCAAGACTAGAGAGGAACCAGTGATTCCACTTGAAAGAGAAACAAAAGCATTTTGTATCAAGACAACAAAACACTGAACAAGCACTTTGCACTACAAGTAAATTTGTGAACCCCTGACAGAAATTTACCGTTATGCCATGATCAGCTTACCACGTCCACAGTATGGCTGCCCAGGGACAAACTCTACGGCATTTACCCAGTCTTCAGCACCTACTCCTGCAGCTGCCAGGTTTGTATTTTCAATTTCTGTCTCACCAGTGCTTGCTTCGAGTGTTTCAGGGAGTGATGTGAGGTCTGAGGATGCTGAAGGATAAGTTTTTGCAGCTGGAGTCACAGTAGTCACTTCTTCCCGTTTCAGTGGCTTGGTATGTTCATATCTAACACATTAAAATTCACCATATGAACTTAGAGAAATCAACTATACAATATAGTTTTGTACAAAGGACCAATCTGCAAGCACAGGGAGAAGGAATGACCAAGATGAATAAATACCACTATGGTAAAAGCCTGAAAAATCCCTTAGTGATTTTGTAGGAGATAAAGTAGCCCACAGCAAATATTGGTCTGTGCACCCTTCCTATACCTAAATCCTTCATGAGACTTTTTACATGCATCAAAAAGCTGTCCTGTCAATGGATACAAGTCATCATTTAATACTTCCTACAGCCTCAGAATTTCAACATTTTCCATTTTTCAGATGTCTAAATATAGCCAGAAGGATATTGCAAGTTAGACACCCAACTTCCTTGATTTACAAAGGGTGTCAACTGTTTACCAAAGAGAAACTTTAATCCCTACCCACAAACAATCTGAAAGTATTCTTTCCTTAAAAGGTCCAAGTCCTGGCCAGTTTCAGATTAGGCAGGTCTCATTTATAAACTACTGATTTATGTTCCTGTTGGTATCTCAGATATTTGTCAAAGACTCTTACCTTGTTAGGAAGAGTTAATAGAAATTATTCAGTTGCTGAAAACAGTATAACTGATTCATCTTTCTTGTGCCAGAAAAATTGGTAACAAGTAAAAGGTGGAGAATTACCGACTAGAGAAGGTGTCCTATTTCTGTGTAAACCCTAGTGATGTTCCCAACAGGAACTTAAACTGCATTTTCACGAGTCTTTTTTTTCATTTGGGAAGCTTAAGCCTCGATATCCATGAATATCTACACTACCCTGACAAAAAATAGTAATGGCAAGCATATACAAATAGCTGCATAGAGACTGACCTAGATGTATGGTCTTATTTGAGCATTTTCACTATGCATAAGAAAGATTAGATTTCCTACGAGGTTTTATTTCAACATTAATATTTGTGAAGTGCACTACTGCATGAAATTATTACAAAGGTATTTGATCATATATAAAATGAGTTGGGAGTCAAGTCAGGGACATCAACAAATAGTTTTAAAAGGTTTACTCAGCTCTGACCTTTTAGCAATAAAAGCCTGGCATGATTTTAGCCTTGTGAAAACTTCTCCACATTGGGAGAGTTTCAAACCATTTGCATCTGTTGGCTTTCACAAACCAGCACTTATTTATGCAGGAATCATTTCAGAACCCTTGAAACAACACTTCAGTTATTTATCCCCAGAAAGGAACTTACAAATATGATAGTCACTTTTCAATACCAATGAGTACAATCAAGATATTAAATTTCTGAAAGGGATGGATGTTAAAACTATCAATGCTGAACTATTTATCAAGTGCAAATTATTTCAAAAGTTTAAGTAAATACAATAAAATGCTTAAGAAGATTTTCAATTTCAAGAGGAGGCTTTTCTCCCCACTCATCATGAGGAAAACACCTAGTCTTAGAATGGAGTAGCCCAGCTAAGAGCTGGGAGAAGCAGCTATGCATAGAGCCCTGCATCAGTGGCTTGCAGATTTTTGTTTCAAGCATCTGCTCCCTGCCCAGCTCCCCTTGCCGGCAGGGAAAAAGGAACCTTCACACTGCTTTCCTAGTCTCTAACCAGTTGGTTCTATGAAGAGCAGGTCCTCACAGCTCCTAGTTGGAGCTCCAGAGCTATTCCTGCCCCATGCTGCAGAGCAGCTATGCAGGGAGCCTGGCTCTGCAGCATGCAAATTCCTCCTTCAAGCCTGTTTAGGGC
>NW_017729022.1:75478915-75484377 GCF_001723915.1 Gavialis gangeticus
AGGGTGTCTTGAATTCAGGTAAATACATCACACTCCATATGTCAAGCATAAAGGCCACTTTGGTATGAACTATGATCTCCTTTCCCTTAGCTTCACCTTCATTTCTTTATCCCTGCAGTGATGTCAACAAAACATGCAACATCACCATGAACTTCTGTAAAAGGAGGAGCTGTGAAGGACATGTCCTTACTACAAAAGCTAGAAATTGGAATGGAACAGGAAAATATCAGTCAAGTCTTGATTTGTTCAGAATTACACCGACTTCCCCAGAGTTTTCTGTAAAGAAACCCAAAGATAGAATTCCCTCTTTCAATACAGACAAGACTCAACAGCATTTCCTTACCTGCAACGATCGCCATAAGCACAGCATCCTCGCTGATAATACCTGCACACCATGGCAGACTGACTAGTAGAGAGGTCATGGGAGTAACGGCAGTTGTTCCCTTCCTTGCAAACCCCATGCATGAAATACCTACAAGACAGAAGGTTACAGAGCTAAGCCAAAAAGGAAAACTTGGAAGTAGTGCTGACAGCATATGATCTTCCAGGAAACAAGACTCAGTGGGCATGTCTACATGTGGGCTAGACTTTGCAGTTGTTACCTGTGCAGTCATTTAGTACTGCTGTTACTGCGCAGTCCCAGTGCTACATGGGTCACTTCTGACACTACTGCACAGAAGTGCTGTCACAGCTTGTGCCCGCCGATGCTACATCATTATAGCTCATTGCTACAGCGACGTAGTATCTTGGTAAATGCACCCAGCATTACTTAAAGAACTTCAGAATTAGGTGATGAGCTATTGACCCACAAGCCATTCTAAGACTAAATAAGTTAAAGACGACACCATACAAACAAAAAAAACACAACTCCACGTTATACAGAGAAAACAACTTTATAGTCAGAGTTATGCCCTTTTAAATGGACTTGGGCTACACTCAAATTTAGGATTCTATTTAGAAACAGCAAGACTGTACTTCTAAGAAGAGGAACATGCTACCCTTGTCTAGAGTGCAAAGCATAACTGAACTCCGGAGAGAGAGACTGGACCACCAACTCAGCAAAGAGATCGGCTGTTTTATTCTCCTGCGTTGACTAGAACACTACAGAAGCTTAATGCCTCTAAGCCAGAAATTTCCCACTTCCAAAGAATGTTTTCTAATCAATTTGAAATGTACTGCTTGATCAATCAGTAATAATTTCTTTAAGAACAGAGCTATCCATACCATGCAGAATTTCAGTGGTGTTACTGGGCAAGACCACACATCAGCTCCTGAAGGAGTTACACTGCCATAGTAGAATCAAGACCCAAAAGAACACAGATGCACTTTGCCTCAATAGTATGCTTCCACTGCCTGAAAACATAATGAAAATCAACACTAGTCTCAAGACACTGGTGAGTTTAGAGGGCTGAATTTCCCAACACTCTTGCTCTTTACTGATTCATTTGGGAGAAAGTTTCCTATCTGCATTACAGAACTACACAATCTAATGCTGGTAGCTCTATGTTCTTAGAGAAGCTCTTCTTTAAAAGACATCACGTTAAATCTAATTTTAAACACTAGTTATAATGGTGGTATGGTGAATTTTGTTTAAATGTAACGTTATTCTCAACAATCAAATAAATCCAGAAATTGAGTCACAATCACATTTCATATGTTGTTAACATATGCCTAAGTGTTGACATACAGGTTTTTGGGAATAAGTTATAACTGATGACGTAACAGCACAATTCTTTTTTTTTTTTTCTTCCCAATTTGGACATTAAAAACTGGGTGATAACAAATATTTAGAGTCAAATGATCAGATTCTAAGGTGAGAATTAATAATAGAACTTTAAAATGTTAAAAGATGATCTACTTAAAATCCATTTTGAAGTATAAACAAAGCCAAAATAAATCATTGCTGACATTAAGACAAACTGGCAATGCTTTCCTTTTTAAAATGGGTAGGTCTAGCAAACAAAAAGACTGCCTCAAACTATACTAAATTCATTTTTTTAGCTAAAAATCAAGCCAAAGAGATGCTCAAGAAAAATCTCTGAAAATATACCAGTAAATCTGAGACAATTCACTTGCATGTCAAGAAAGTAGCCTTAATTAGAATGAATTCTAACCAAGAGTATCCAAGCAGGAATTCAATTCAATTTAACCAATTTACTTGAATTCACACTGTTGTTCATCTTATCTTGTGTGATCCTTCCCCACATAACACACGAACACCCTTCCCTATACACAGTCAAGTTATAACCCATCTAACAATCATGATGGACCAGCTGTTTTATTATAGTGAAACTATATAAAGTCTTTCACTAAAGGTCAAATTCATGTTTTTACAGAGATGCTCAGAATTCTTCCAGCTATTCCTAGTGACAAGCTGCCCTCTACAAATCAGCTGCCTTTAGAATGTGGAAATTATACATACACAGAGAATTAAATGGCTGGGTTGTAATAAAGCTCAGGATTCAACTATACAGATTTCTGGTGTCCTTCAAGTTTTATCAAATCTCACCAAAAGCTATAAAGAACCATAGAAAATTAGGAGTGGAAGGGACCTCAGGAGGTCATCTAGTCCAACCCCCTGCTCAAAGCAGGATCATCCCCAACTAGATCATCCCAGCCAAATCTTTGTCTAGCCAGGTCTTGAAAACCTTCAAGAAAGGAGCTTTTACCACCTTTCTGAGTAACCTACTCCATTGCTTTACTACCCTCCTAGGGAGAAAATTCTTCCTAATATCCAACCTAAACTTCCCTTGCTAAAATTGAGACCATTGCTCTTTGTTCTGTCTTCTGCCACCACTGAAAACAGTCTAACTCCATCCTCTTTCGAACCCCCCTCCAGGTAGTTGAAGGCTGCTATTAAATCCCCTCTCAGTCTTTTCTCCAGACTAAATAAACCCAGTTCCCTCAGCCTCTCCTCACAAGTCATGTTTCTCAGCTCCTGAACCATTTTTGTTACCCTCTGCTGGACTCTCTCCAATTTGTCTACATCAGGGCCAGACAAAATACAGCCAGGCCTGAAGCTTCTGCTAGACAGGGGCTTCCAGCTGGGTGGCAGGGCCAGGCGGGCCTTGCTATTGCAGGGTCCCACTGTGGCGCTTCCCCTGGGTCCTACTGCCCCTGGTTCCTGTCATCTTTGACAAACAGCCAGGGGCAAATAAATATTAATTTTCCAAAATTTTTAGGGGCCTTGCAAGTCAAATAAAAATGGCCTGGTGGGCCAGATTTGGCCCACAGGCTGTATTTTGCCCAGCCCTGGTACATCATATCCACTGGTCTCCCATCAACCACAGAGCCAGGTATCTCATCACAGAACACAATCAGGTTGGTCAGGCATGACTTGCCCTTGATAAACCCATGCTAACTGTTCCTAATCACCTTCTCCTCCAAGTGCTTAGAAATGGATTCCTTGAGGACCTGGCTCCATGATTTTTCCATGGACTGAGGTAAGGCTGACTGGCCTGTAGTTCCCTGGACCCTCCTTTTTCCCTTTCTTAAATATAGGCACTATGTTTGCCCTTTTCCAATCATCCACGACCTCTCCCTTAGGGGGCATCCCATCCAGCTCCGTGAACTTGTACGTCCAACTTTTCTAAACAGTCCTTAACCTGTTCTTTTGCCACTGTTGGCTACTCACCTCCTCCCCAAACTGTGCTGCTCAGTATGGTAGTCTGGGAGCTGACCTAGCCTGTCAAGACTGAGGTGAAAAAAGGCACTGCGTACTTCAGCCTTTACTGCATCCTGTCACAAAGTTGCCTCCCCCATTCAGTAAAGGACCCACACTTTCCCTGATCCTCCTCCTGCTACCAACTTGTAGAAACCCTTCTTATTACCCTTCACATCCCTTGGTAGCTGCAACTCCAATTGCCCTTTGGCCTTCCTGACTTCAGCCCTGCATGCCCAAGCAATGCTCTTATACTCCTCCCTATTTATTTGTCCAAGTTTCCACTTCTTATAAGCTTCCTTTTTGTGATTTAGTTTGCTGAGGAGTTCCTTGCTAAGCCAAGCTGGTCTTCTGCCATACTCGCTAGTCTTCCAGCACATCAGGATGGTACTGCACTCTCAGTAAGGCTTCTTTGAAGTGCAGCCAACTTTCCTGGACTCCTCTCACCCTCAGACTGGCTCAGGAGATCCTGCCCATGAGTTCCCTGAAAGAGTCAAAGTCTGCTTTTCTGAAGTCCACAGTCCTTACTCTGCTGCTCTCCTTCCTTCCTTTTCTCAGGATCCTGAATTAAATCATCTCGTGGTCACTGCTGCCCAAGTTGCCATCCACTACTACATTCCTCACCAATTCATTTGTGTTTGAGAGTAGCAGGTCAACAAAAGCATGGCCCCTCATTAGCCGCTCCAGCACCTGCACCAGGAAGTTGCCCCCAACACACTCCAAAAACTTCCTAGATCATCTGCGCACTGCTGTATTGCCCTACCAGCGGAAGTCAGGGTGACTGGAGTCCCCCACAAGAACCAGGGCCTGTGATTGGGAAACTTCTGCTAGTTAATTGAAGAAAGCCTCATCTACCACTTCCTCCTGGTCTGGTGATCTAGCAGACACTCACCACAACACAACCCTTGTTGTTCTCCTCTCTGATCCCAAACCAAGGAGTTTCAACAGACCCATCTCCAGTTTCATACTGAAGCTCTGAGCAATCATACAGCTCTTTAACATAAAGAATAACTCCTCCTCCTCTTCTCCCCTGCCTGTCCTTCCTGAACAGTTTGTACCCATCCATAACAGTGCTCCAGTCATGCGAGCTCCCACCAAGTCTCTGTTTCTCCAATCACATCAGTTTCATGACTGTGCAAGGACTTCCATTCTTCCTGCTTGTTTCACAGGCTCCAGAAATTTGGAAGTGGAAATGTCACGGTTCTGGCTTATAAAGAATCATTCTTCTGTGTCAAAAGTTAGTTGGTGTAGTTTGATCAAGCTAGTTTTAATACAGGAGACCTCTCATGAAATCCTCTGAGGGCCGAGATGCGTCTTTGAGCCACAGTCACGACGTTTCACAGACGAGCCTATGAACTTCACTTCATCATCCTCCTGGATACAAAAGACTCATGGACTTAATATAGACACTGGATTTATGACACTACAACCTGCCTGACATCTGACTCCCCAGGTTCCTCTCCACTTTTACCTACTATATCCCCCTGCCCCCACCTGTCTCTCACCCCCTGGTGTGTCAATTTACATTTTCACTGACTGGCTTTCTTGCATGCATACCAGCCTCTGGCTTCTTTACTATTCATTTCATCCAGGAAGAGCACACACCAACTGCAGATTGCTACCCATGAATGGCACATGCCCCCGGCAGCCAGGGGAGAGGCATGGCTGCACTGCTTGTGGTGGGAGCCCAGCAGCAGTGAGCTCCTGCAGACATCACTGGCACTGTCAGCGGGGGGGGGGGGGGGGGGGGCCAAACATGGGGTGGGCAACCCCCTGGGGCGGGGCCCGGGGACAACCAGGG
>NW_017729022.1:75489377-75491306 GCF_001723915.1 Gavialis gangeticus
CCAATCATGGGTTGGCAACCACCTGTGGCAGTGGCCAGGCAGCAGCCAGGAGCAATCATGGACCCCTTTTTGTAGGGGTGCACTGCCATGCACAAGGGGTGCACATGCACCCCTTATGCATCACCCTTGTTGCTACCTGCCAGATGGTGAGGTCTGGTGCCTGTAGACACCAACACTGAAGCCATGCCCTTGGCCCACATTAGCAGCAGCTGTGGTGGAAGAGATTGGCTGGTGCTTGGAGTGCTGGCAAGGGAAAGTGGATCCTCCTCTTCCACATCCTCCTGCCACTGCCTTTGTTCACCAGCATCTCTGTCCAGTGACCAAGGGTTTTGCTGCTGCAGATGATCCCCTTCACTCTAGGATCATACATGCCCAGCAGCACGTGGACTGTACTGGACCGCAACAGATTCAGCCGTTTTTCTGATGTCCTCCTTCAACTGCTTCACCAGTGCCAGCACCTCTGGTGAAAGCAGCTTGCACCAGCCAGGAACACTGATCCCCTGGAACTTCTCCACTTGATTCTCCAGTTCCCTCAGTATGGGGATTCACCTGGCTAAGGAGGGCATCACCAGTGCTGAGGCTCTTGGTGGCCTCAAGGAATGGCCTGCCTTTTGAGCATCAGGTATGTGGATTTTGTGCTGTGGGATGCTCAGCTCTGCCTCTTTGTCCCACAGTATCTTGCCCCCCTTGATGCTCTGGTGGAAGCAGCCTGCCACCTTCCTGCATTTTGAAGTGAGCTTGCTGGTAGTGGTAATGACGGCACCATCACTGGGAGCCCTGTCCCCCTCCAAGGCATCCCAGACTACGAGGTGGAACTTGTGCGCCACACAGCAGATGCCTGTTGACATCACGCACCGCCTTGACTATATTGGCCCCATTGTTGGTCACCATGAACCCGCAGATGAGCTCGGCCTACCCAGTGAGCCACCCCCCACACTATGCAGTTCACGGCCACCATGATCTCCCTTGCCATGCGGGACGCATCCATCACCTCTGCTTGAAGGAGAGCCCACCGACACCTTGACTCATTGCACCAGTGTCCTGTGAGGGGCATGATCTTCACCCCGGCTGCTCCAGATGTCCAAGGTGAAGTGCAAAGCTACCTACGGCCCTGCCTTCTGCAGCTCCTCCCTCAAGTACTCCCTGCATGACTCATACAGGGAGGGCACCACTGTCCTGCTAAAAGGTAGTGCATGCGGGCACTTGGTAGGATAAGGCCACGAGCCGCTTGAGCCCTGGACACTCAACTAAGGAGAAGGGCTGGCCATCCAGAGCAAGCATCTCCCCAATGCTCTGAGTGACCTTGCTCGCCTTGGGAACACCCCCCCCCCCCCGCTGTCTCCACCTTTCCCCCACTGGTCCAGGGTGGTCTGCCTCTGCTTCTGGGGGACAAGGGCTTTGGAGCGAGAGGGGGCCTTCTTTTTGGGCACATTCCCACTAGTGCCAGGCTAAGGAACAAGGGCAAGGGAGTGCTGCCTCCTGACATGCAGCAGCATTGCCATGGTGGTGAAGTGTTTCATGTCCTTGCCCCAGCTGATCTGCTTTCAGCAGTGCTGGCAGGTGGCATACCTGGAATCATCTGCCACCTCAAAATAATGCCACACTACTTATCCCCCTCCTCACCAGGCAGAGGCACAACAAACAGGAGAAGCTTAGCCACGTGCCCCCACAACCTCCTCCCAAGTGCCTTCCAGAAGAGACCTGCCTCTAGGGGAACTCTGAGGGGCACAAACTCACATTCCCCTCCTCCTTCCCCAGAATTTCTTTAGCTATGGCACTCAGCTCCTCTGCTTCCAGATCCAGCTTCCCCTCTGGCACTGGAAGGCTCATGCTGGGAACTAAAATTAGGGTAGAGACTGTCATGCTGGTGCTGGTGGTTATTACTGATATTAGTGGAGGTGGTGCAGGTGCAGACACTGCTCCCACCTC
>NW_017729022.1:75501474-75501773 GCF_001723915.1 Gavialis gangeticus
TTCCTACCAGAAGCCGAAGACTCCTCACTGCCAGGAAGGAGGGTACATTTATGTTTGGAGTGGGGGGGAACTTGCAGCTTTCCCTCTGTCCCCTCTCCCTCCCCGCCAGAAGATGTGGCACCTGCTTTTCCAGCACACTTCATAATGTTTGATGTGCTGCAAAATGTGCCTGTGTCTGTAATATATGTTGTGCTTTCCTGCACAGTGATCACACACTGTCAGGGAAAAAAACAGAAGAGACTAGCTACCAAGAGAGCAGATAGCAAGCCAGAGCCTTTCAGATGCTGCTGGTCCAAGAG
>NW_017729022.1:75506773-75507059 GCF_001723915.1 Gavialis gangeticus
CCGACTTCCTGCCCCCACGTAGGGGGCTGGACTCGATGAAACTCCGGGGTCCCTTCCAGCCTGAACATCTATGAAATCACAGCAGTCTTTGCCCTGCCTCTTCTCAGTTCCTGTTTCCTGCAAGCCTGCCTTCCGAATCTCAGAATCTTTTCCAAATTGATTAAGATGCTTCCAATTAGATTTAGACCTTTTAAGAGGTCTCCCAATTCAATTCAGATTCAGCCGCCAAACTGGCCACATCTCCTCCGAATCAAATCAGCTACCAAAGCTTCACACAGCCCTACTA
>NW_017729022.1:75512059-75515886 GCF_001723915.1 Gavialis gangeticus
TGGAACTCAGGGAAAGTTCACAGTCACTGGCCAGCTACAGATGTCAATATCAACCTCACCAAGATTCACTGGCTGAGGAACTGGCTCTGCAACAGGATCCAGAGGGTGGTGGTGGATGGAACCCAATTGTCTTGGTGCGCGGTCACCAGTGGGGTCCCTCAAGGCTCTGTCCTAGGGCCTATACTGTTTACCAGCTTCATCAATGATGTGGACGTTGGTGTCAGAAGCGGACTGGCCAGGTTTGCTGATGACACCAAACTCTGGGGTAAAGCATCCACACCTGAGGATAGGAGGGTGATCCAGGCAGATCTTGACAAGCTCATGAAGTGGGCGGATGAGAACCTGATGGTGATTAACATGGAAAAATGCAAGGTTCTCCACCTTGGGAGGAAAAACCTGCACCATGCTTATAGGCTTGGCAGTGCTACACTGGCTAGCATTATGGATGAAAGGGACTTGGGGGGCATGACTGACCACAAAATGAACATGAGCCTTCAGTGTGATGCTGCAGCTGGTAAAGCAAGCAAAGCACTGGCTTGCATCCATAGATGCTTCAAGCAAATCCCGGGACATCATTCTCCCATTGTACTCGGCCTTGGTGAGGTTGCAGCTAGAGTCCTGCATCCAGTTTTGGGCTCCACAATTCAAAAAGAATGTGGAGAAGCTTGAGAGAGCGCAGAGGACAGCCACATGCATGATCAGAGGTCAGGAAAAAGAGACCTTATGATGAGAGGCTGAGAGCCATGGGACTCTTCAACCTGGAAAAGCACAAGCTCAGGGGCAATCTGGTGGCTACCTATAAGTTTATTAAGGGTGTTCACCTGGGGGAACTTCTGTTCACCAGAGCACTACGGGATGACACGATCGAATGGTCACAAACTCTTCTGCAAGCGTTTCAGGCTTGACATAAGGAAAAACTTCTTTACTGTCCGAGCCCCCAAGGTTTGGAATAGACTGCCGCTGGAGGTGGTTCAAGCACTTTGAACACCTTCAAGAGACATTTGGATGTTTATCTTGCTGGGATCCTATAATCCCTGCCGACTTCCTGCCCCCACGTAGGGGGCTGGACTCGATGAAACTCCGGGGTCCCTTCCAGCCTGAACATCTATGAAATCACAGCAGTCTTTGCCCTGCCTCTTCTCAGTTCCTGTTTCCTGCAAGCCTGCCTTCCGAATCTCAGAATCTTTTCCAAATTGATTAAGATGCTTCCAATTAGATTTAGACCTTTTAAGAGGTCTCCCAATTCAATTCAGATTCAGCCGCCAAACTGGCCACATCTCCTCCGAATCAAATCAGCTACCAAAGCTTCACACAGCCCTACTAGAAACCCTCACCCCCTGCATTTCTCCTAGTGGCAGAAGTGGGTTTCCCCAATTCTCAATCTTGATGGTTCAAGTTATACTAGGCCTAAACGATGTCACTATCAACTCAGCTTAAACCCAGACAGTATCCAATCTATTTCCCTTGACTACAGTTTAGAGACTAGTGAAGAATTCTGTGGACACCAGTAAAAAAAAATTTGAACAATTAGTGGGCTACACGGAACCTTATATAGTAATGAGAGGTTTAACTGATAGCTCAGTCTCACATCAGTCAGACATTCAATGATACCTAGTAAAAAGAATAGTCAAAATTCAAATTACTGAAAATTTGAACAACTATCTATTCATAAGTACTTTATCTGCTGGAGCCTTTTAAAACACTGAAGATATGAATCCCTTTGTTGTCTCAGTTGCCTGACTTTAAGAAGAGTTAATATGAAATAACCAAGCTAGATCAGCTGGAATAATGCTAAACAATGCGAAATGGTTTTGGAATCTCCCAGTTACTCCCATTCAAATCCAGGTGCACTCAGCTGAAGATCCCTCTAGAAGAACAGAAATAGACAAATAATAACTAAACCTGTCTTGGGCATCAACCTGGGGATCAGGCATGGCTGGAAGTCTGGATATCTAGGCTGTATAACCTTAAATACATTCCAGCTGCTGAGCCTCCATTTCCCTATGCCAACACAGATTACAAGTAAGCAAAGAATAAGAGCAATTTAAATGCTCAACTGAAACACATTTAAAACTTGCCAGCCATTATTGTGTACCAGAAGAAAGAAAACCTAACAGAAACAGCTGCTGAAGATGAATTTAAGAATATAGAAAAAAGCCAGGAGACTGTAACATTTGCTTCGACAATGGGAGAGAGGAAAGAATACCATATTTTCCTCACATACAATATGCCCTCCTCCCCCAACATAACAGGAATCTTGGTTTTGAAAGGCAGAATGAAGAAAAATTTTTTCCCAAAGTTATGGCTACAGAGAGCAGGGACAAGGCCTATTTTCAGCTGACTCGCCTTCCCTTTCCCTACACAGCTGAAGATGCATCCCTAGCTGCTGTAGACTGGTCTCCATGGGTTGGTTTATGATTTACTAGCGCTAATTAGACTGTAATATAGACCAGAAGCAGCTAGCAGAGCAAAACTACAGAAAGAAGGGTTAGCTTGATTAGAACAACAAGACTATTAAAAAGGAGAGACAACTGTTACACCTGTAGAGTGAAGAACAATAAACCATTAAGTAAACGGACTCCCTCAGCTTCCAGAACAGCAATGCCACAGCTACTTCACTGTAGAACAGGAATTGAGCTAGGGCGTTTCTTTCCTGGGCCACTGTAGGAAGCTGATAGGAATCTAGTGCAGAACTCCCTAATCTGTTTCCTGTGATCAATGTCCCAAGATGTCACATTCAATCAATCAAGCCCCATAGATTGTAAGGGGCTGGAAGGGACCTTGCAAGATCATCAGGTCCAGCCCCCAGCACCAGGCAGAAAAGACAACTGGGATCAGGTAACCCCAGCAAGGTGACCATCCAGACTCCTCTTAAAGATTTCCAGGGTAGGCGATTGCACCACCTTTGGAGGGAGCTTATTCCACAGTATGGACACCCTACCTGTAAAGAAACTTTTCCTAGTGTTAAGTCTGGAATGGTGTTCCAGGAGTTTGTGGCTGGAAGCCTTAGCTTTCCTGACAGCCCCCCTACAGGCCCAAGCAGAGGAGGTATACTTCTCTTTAGAGATAGCACCCCCTTCCACCGGGTGTACGCCACCTTTTTGGCAGTCAGGCATTCCTGAATGCCCTTGATGAGCCAGGGGGCTTTTGGGCACTCTTGTCCCCCTTGCTTCTTGTTGGGATGGTCACCCCTTGGGCCCTGAGTATTGTCTCCTTAAGGAATGACCACTCATCTTGGGCACTGAGTTCCCCTGCTCTTGAGAACCCCAGCGTCTCTCCCACTAATCTCCTCAACTCAATTATGGATTACGGAGACCTGGTGAATATCCTCACGATTGCAACATAGCCATAGAGGGCTACACTGTGCACAGAAGGGACCCAGTAGGGAAGAAAGGTAGAGGTGTAGCGCTCTGTGTGAGAGAGCAGTACACCTCCTTGGAGTCCAACAATAGCTCCAAAGAGGAGTGGCTCAAAACCCTCTGGGTCCAACTATGAGGGGGAGGTGCAGTGAGAGGGACCTAACTATAGATATATACTACAGACCCGCAAACCATGGGAAAGAACTCGATCTGGAGTTCTCTTGAGAGCTGGCAGAGGCTGCACATGCACAGGACATGGTCATCATGGGTGATTTCAGTTACCCAGACATCTCTTGGGAGGAACACTCGGCTAAGTCAGATCAGTCATGTTGCTTTCTCACCTCTGTTAAAGAGCTCTACCTGACTTGAAGTGCACAGGCCGACCAGAGGTAACACTCTCCTAGACTTGGTCTTGGCTAAAGGAGATGATCTAGTGAGCAACTTGAATATAGATGGTAGCTTGGGAAA
>NW_017729022.1:75520886-75521500 GCF_001723915.1 Gavialis gangeticus
TTAAATATAGATGGTAGCTTGGGAAACGGTGACCAGGAAACCATTGTGTTCGCTGTCCATTGCAAGGCAAGCAAATCAGCTAGCAGGGTTGAAGTTTTAGACTGCCAAAATGCAAATTTCAACAGGCTCAGTGCAATAGTAGGGGAAGCACTGCGGGACCAGGGACTGAAGGTGAAAGGAGTGCACGAAAATGCTCATTTCTCAAGGGCATGCTCCTTGAAGCCCAAAAGAAGTCCATTCCCATGCAGAGGAAAGGTAGCAGAAGGGCTGGTACGCCCTCTTGGCTTAATAGGGATATCATAGTCCTCTTGAGAAAAAGAAAGAGGCATACAAACAATGGAAGCTTGGGACAGGACTGTACAACAACTGCTTGCACTTGTAGGGAGCAGATTTAGAAAGCCTAAGGCGGTGACTGAATTTAAACTAGCAACAGAAATCAAGGACAATAAGAAGTCCTTTTGTGTGTATGTAGGGAACAGGAGGAAAACAAATGGAAGCACTGGGCCATTGTTAACAACTCGGGACATCTGGGTACTGACACTCAGGAGAAAATTAAACTCCTGAATGACTATTTTGCTTTGGTATTTCACTGGACTAAGAGGCAATTCAGAATG
>NW_017729022.1:75526500-75527180 GCF_001723915.1 Gavialis gangeticus
TTTGTGTGTATGTAGGGAACAGGAGGAAAACAAATGGAAGCACTGGGCCATTGTTAACAACTCGGGACATCTGGGTACTGACACTCAGGAGAAAATTAAACTCCTGAATGACTATTTTGCTTTGGTATTTCACTGGACTAAGAGGCAATTCAGAATGGGCATGGTGGGAATGACCACCTTTCTACTGTTGACATTGAGCTGGTGCATGATCAGTTAGAGTTAAATATTTTTAAGTCAGCAGGACCAGATGAACTTCATCTGAGAGCACTGAAAGAGCGGCCAAAGTCACCACAGGACCTCTGGCGAAACTTTTCCAAAACTTGTGGTGCTTGGGGAAGGTCCCTCAAGACTGGAATAGGGCTAATGTTGTACCCATTTTCAAGACGGGGAGGAGAGAGGACCCAGACAACTATAGGCCAATTAGCCTAATTTCTATCCCAGGGAAAATCCTGGAAAAATTAATCAAGGAGTTGGTGCGATGGGCTTACAGAAGGTAGGATTGTGAATGACAGCCAGCATGACTTCATCGCAGGCAGGTCTTGTCTCGCCAATCTCATCTCCTTCTATGACCAAGTAACTCATGGTGGAGTTGGTGGCCCCTTGCCCCCCTGTCTGCGGACGGGGCTTGGCGGGGCCCTGGACGGGGGTGGGGCCTGGAGGTCTCCCAGCCTGTCCCTCCT
>NW_017729022.1:75528580-75529174 GCF_001723915.1 Gavialis gangeticus
AATACATCAAGATGCTATCCAGGGACTGTACCATCTTTAACCATACACAGCAACTGTTTGCATTTGTTTAAGATCCTGGAACTCACTCACTTGACCTTCGTTAAAAGCATTCACTTTACTTCTAAAATCTACTGCCTATATTTTGATGAAAATACACGTCTTCCTATCAATTTCTTATACCTGGCAAAAAAAGTTTGTATTGCTCATTTCTGATGAATGACAAGCCAACATGTCTCTATGGTGATGTCACTGTGCTCCAGTAATAGATTCCAGGGATAGGATTTGTTAAAATGAACTCCTCTTGACCGGACAGCTTCCTCTAAAACACAGATAAATAACTGGACTATGTTCTCAGCAAGGAGGACACGCGCGCGCGCACACACACACACATACATACACTTCAAAGCCTCAAAATCAGCTTTAAATATATTTACAGATAGCAACATAGGATTTTAGTTAGCAGTTATATAAACAATGAGGATAATCTGTTGAAAAGAAGGTCTTGGAATGGTAAAAAATAATTTGAGGTTAACATTAACGTTCTTACCATATTTCCTCAAATACAAGACAAGTCCTTCCCCCCCCCCCCCCCCC
>NW_017729022.1:75530377-75538881 GCF_001723915.1 Gavialis gangeticus
CTCTGCATCTCTCCCTTGGGCATCCTGATGAGCTTGTCAAGCCCCATCTGTGTTGCACTTCCTTCACTGGCAAGATATTTCTTACAACCATCCACGCTAGGTCAGCACGTTCCCCTTTTGGTCGTTTACCCACCACCACACTCCACACCTCCTTCACTCGTCCTTGTGTGAAGTTTCCCACTGGCACCATCCTGTCTCTCTCCCTTACCGCTTTCATCACTTCCATATGATCCTTCAGCCCTACCTTCTCTATTTTATACCTCTGCATGAATCCTTCCAGCCTGATGTAATGAATTGGTGGTTGTCATGACCATGGACTCTTCAAAGAGGTTTGATATACTCCCCATTTCTTCAAAGTTGAGCTGTGTGAAATCCAGCATTATGCATGGCTTTCCCCTCTCCCTCTGTTACTGCCTCACATATCAAACTTATTTCACACAGACAACCCCAGTCCAGCAGCTCCCCCATCCCTGCCATCTCTCTTGCTTTGTACAGTTCAGCACTAGCCAACTTCTCTTAGCACGTCAGAAAAATCACATATTTCCCTCTGTACTTTTGCTATCTGCTGTCATGTCAGTGGGAATACAATTCCTGTACATAGAATAATCGGCAGTAGCAAAGCCTTAAACATCGTCAGGTTTCTGGCCAGGGATAGCATTCTTCTGAGCCACAAGCAAAGTATCTGCCATAACCTTGCTGTCACCTTTTCCCATGCCATATTACCTTTTCCTTCAGCATCCATCGGGATCCCAAGCACTCTAATTCCAGTCTGTCTTATTTAAAGGCCCAACTTTTTCAAATCCCTCCAGTTCCCCACTCCCACTATGGTGCTTTTCAATCTTTAGTTTAGCCCCCATCTCTTCTCCATATTGTGATGTCCACTTTAGCACTTTCCATCAAAAGCCTATCACCAACTACTACATTTATATCATCCATGTGTAGTACGGATTTTACCACCCCCCACCCTGCATCTTTACTCCACTTATGACCTTGTCTTTTCTTATTCTTGGTGCTAACAGTTCCATGCCACACACAAATAGCAGTGGCTACAGGAGGCACCCTTTTCTCATTGCTGTACGGATGTTAGAGGCCCTGTTTAGGTGTCCATTAATTTGTATAAAGCAGCAGTCAAGTCCAATAACATTATCCCACATAAGTTTGGTCTGGGAACCCCATTTTCCCCAGCACCTTAAATATGATCCACTTTGTCATATGCTTTTTCTAAATCTAGATGGGCTATAACTTTGTTTTCTTTTCTTGGATGTGCGATAGTGTAGCATTGATCACTCTGATTGCTTTGGAGACCCTTCTACCTGGTCGTGCACATAGATTATCTTCAAGTATTATCTTCTGAAAGTTTTTCCCCATCCTCAAAGCCAGTCTTGAGCATTAACTTATAGTCCATATTAAGGAGTGTTAATCAGTCCTCAGCATTTCTGGAGTTCCTTCTCCCCTTTACTGAAGACTTAGATCACGTTGCCTCTAGTAAAATCTTTCCCTGCACCTCCCATTTCTGGTATTTCCTCAAAAACTTCCACTATATCCCTCCCTACCTATGCCAAAACTTGTAAAATTCCATAGGTAGTTCATCTGCCCCTTGTGATTTCCCTCTTTTAAAGGTTTTAAACAGCCCTCCACTTCCTTTAAGCTTACCTTTTTTTCTATCCTCTTTGCTTCCTCCTCCTCTACTTTCTCCTGAATCTCTTCCAAGAAAACCTTCACCTTCCTTCCTTCCGTCCGTTTCCTTCTGCTGGTATAGCTCTTCATAAAAATCTTCTAGTCACCTCCAATACCTCCTGCTTTTCCACCTGGGCACCAGAGTTGTGCAAAATTTGGCCAGGTGTTTCATTTTGAAGCTGTTTTAACATGTTTTGAGCTCAAAACAGCAAAATTGAAATGAAACAAAAGGCTCTGAAACAGCTTCGAAACAAAACGAGGGCACTCAAAACATTTAGAGGCCAGGCTTACTTGGCTTCAGCACCAGTCCCACGTGGCAGTGGCAGCCTCCTCTCATCCAGTGTGCAGATCCGTAGGCTTGCACCCCCAAAAGGAGTCCAGCACAGTCCCACAGCCCTCCCAGGGATGCGGGCCCCTGCATCTGCACACCGGATGAGGAGGCTGCTGCTGTCAGCAAGTGTTAGGAGTTCTGCTTTGAACAGTTTGAGATGCAGTTTCCCAGAAAACTCTGCACCCATCTCCTTGAAACTTGGCAGGCTTCATGCCCTCAGAAGGGGCTACCATCCTTGCAATTTTCATCTGAATCAGGCAAGAAATGACAAAGTCTTAGGCATTTTCATGATTCCCCATTGTAGCCTATGGGCGAAACATTGAAATTCATCGAAACAGCAAAACAGTTTTGATGAAACAGCACTTCAAAATGAAACGCTTTCCCTTCAAAACGAAACGGAAGTCGAAACAAAACAGTGCTGTTTCACACAGCCCTACTGGGCACCACCTTCTTTCTGCACTGCTTTAAGTTCTCCTTTTGCCACCTTCACTCTGACCAACATGCATCAGGACCACTCCCTTCTCCCACCCAGGCTGCTTGTGCTAAGAACATTTCTCACTCATCTTCTAACTCTTGCTTTTGTTCTTCTAGCTCTTCTCATATCTGTCTATCTTCTGCAGCTTCCTTTAGCACCTTCTGCATCTTTCTTTGTAACTCACTTAACTCTTTCATTCTTTTCCCTGTGCATCTTTCGCGTTTATTCCTATAGAATACTCCCATTCTCTTCTTCACCATCATCCACCATTCTCCGATATTCCCACAATATTTCTTCGGTGTTCACCACTCCTCATATCGTCTCATGTACATTTGACATATCTCTTCATGTATGCAACAGCTGCACATTTAACTTCCACAGTCCCTTCCCTCCCCTCTCATGGGGCTCTTACTAAGACTCCAGTGATCACAGTATCCAGTAATCACTAAAAGCCACATGTATGATTTTTCTTTCTTCCTTCTCCTTATTTTTGATATAAGCACAAAATCAATTCTTAATTGTTTTTCCCACTGGGAAGCTTCCATTCCCCTCTAGCTTCTCTCAGTCTCTCCTCTATGTTTTCCTGTCGTGCTACTCCTAGTGGGTTGACCTGCCATCGTGCTCCCATCTTCCGTTTCTTGCCCAATGTACTTAGTGAAAACTTTCTCCCCTGCCCACCCATACATCTCTTAGCAACTCTTCTTTTATTATATTTGTTAACAGTCTGCACGAGCTGTCTAAAGCTGTTTCCTCCTTCCCCTGTTCCATCACCCACTGTGTGTGTAAGAGGGCATTTCAACTGTATAAATCAATCTCCCTCTGATCATGTAAACCACTAGCTTTCTAAGCAGTGGATTCCTTCCCTCCCTCTCTGGTGATGCCTATACATTAAAGTTTTCCAATTCTGTTCCCTCAACTAATGGTATTATTCTTTGCAATCTGCCACTGACAATTTCTACCTGCTTTGCTCTCAGTTCTGGCTTCCTGAACAGTATTGGCACTCCAGCCTTTTTGTTCTCATTTGTCCCTGACCTCCAAGATGGTCCACAGCTCCACCTCTCTCAAAGTATTTATAATCCCTCTTCCTTGGGTATACCACATTTTTGTAGGCAGATTATGTCTTCCCTTACTTGGTTCAACACTGGTTCAATCTGTTCCAATCATTTCCTTGTCAAGATATTCCTGACATTAAGCAAAACTATTGTCTGTGCCATTTATGCTCATTTTAAAAATGAGCATGCCTATCCCTTTAGAGTTCATCTATGCTATTGCTCAGAGTAGTCAATTTCTCCCACTCCCTCACTTGCATTCCTGTAGACTTTGCAAGATGCTGGATTGCTTTTGCATTTAAGATGTCTTGCATATTTCTGCCTCCCCACCACTTCCCACCTTCTGGTCTCCACTCTGGGCTGGAGCCCAGAGATGTCTGCTCTCTGGCTCTTCCTCTGATTTGCCTCCCTCATTATCAGGTTTCTTCATTATCTCCAGCCCCTGTGTTTTCTCTTTTTTCCTGGCTTGTCGCTGTTTTTTTCCCTTGCTCCAGCTGCACTTCTGTTGTCTGTTTGGTGTCTTCTTTCTTTCCCGCATTACTTTCATGTTTGAGCTGTTTGCTGTTCCCACCTTCCCTTCTATTCCGTCTCCTATCTCCCCTTGCACTGCCTCAATCACAGACATTTTGTCCCCCTCCTTCTCCGTTTCCCTTCCTGTGGGGTTTCTTCCACCATTTCTACTTCAGTGTCCAATACCTCCTCCTCTGAGAAGTTTTATGGTTCCTTAGGGGGTCTGACTATACTTACAAAGGCTTTGGGACGCCTATGATACAAGTGTCCCTCTCCCTTACAAATAGTACATTTTAGGGACTGCTGGCACACCACTACTCTATGCCCCATCCCTTCACATCTGTAGCACACTGTGAGGGGATAGTGTGCAGACAGGTGCCCCACCTTTCCACATCTGCTGCACCATTTCAGTTGCCTGTGGTACACTATAAAACCCTGCAGTGCCCCAATCACCAACACGAGATGCATCACCCTACCTGGGCTTCAGTCATCTGCCTGTAACACTACTCAAGCTCTCCAAGACCCAGATACATTTGCCCCTTACCTTCACGACCAACATTACCCTTTGGATGTACTTTTCCATCCTTCTGTCTGTGTTTCTGGCCTCTAGTAAATCCACGTAGATTCAAACTATAGTCACTCTCTCTCAATTTTTCCCCTATGAATTTTATCACTCTTAATTCCTCCCTCCAACATTCCTCTTTGTTTATTCCAAAATTTCTCATACCCTTCTCCATCCCAGAAAATCAATTCCCAAGTCTTTTGGTTCCAGCAAACAGTCTGGCATGATGCTCTGCCTGCACCTCCAAAATCTCAAACAGTACCATTTCCAGGAAATAATATCTCTTCATTGTCCCATTTGCCTCATTGCCAGCCTTTACCCACAGCTCCTGTTCCTCTCCAGCTTCTCTCAGCCTCTCTTCTAGTTTTCCTGTTGTGCCACTCCTGGTGGGCTGGCCTGCCATAGTGCTCCCATCCTCTGCTTCTTGTCTAATGTACCTTCTCTGGCTGCTCCCACTCTCTTCCTTCTGGAGTTGTCACTCATCATTGCTACTTCCACCATTGCTCTTGCTGCCACACCTTCTGCCTCTCTTCTCGACCTTCATCTACTCTCCATCTGTCTCCAGATCTTCATTTCCACTCTTCAGCTCCTTTCTACCTTATGCTTACTTGCCACCACTACCACTGATTTCAGCTTTGGGTCTCCTTCCTCTACTTCTTAGATCCTGATGCTCTATTGATCCCTTTCTCTGCCTTTAAAGCATAGATCAAGCTTTCAATGCTGATAGAAACATTTTTTTAAAAAATATAATACGCTTTGTGTTCCAGGTTGCATAAGACAAATCGGTTCCAAATAATAGTGATTGAGCAGAACTCAATCATTCCAAAAAACATATTGATTAAGCAGGCAGAACTCAATTGTTCTAAACACTACGTATGGTGCTACAACTGGCAAGCATCCTCCAATCCTAGACCTATAACCCTGAGACTTCAGATACTCCCAAATCCACTGACAGGCATCCTACATACAGGCCCAAGCCTGGAGGTCTTGGAATTCAGATGCTCTCACTTGATCTTAGCCCACAAGAGGCTGAGAAGCTTTAGGAACATTTTTTTTAGAGGGAAATTTTGTGTCCCTCAAGTCAAATCAGCCAAATTAATTCCAAATCTGCGAGTCATTCAAGAATCATATGCGGCCCTACCAGCAAACATCTTCTACCCTCACCTGTGGCTTCACATGCTTCCAAATCCTGTGGCAGACATCCTACATACAGTCCCAAGCCCTGAGGCTTGGGATTCAGCTGTCCGAGTTTTGCTTGCCCTCAACCATAGGGTCACAGAAGCAAACTAGGGAGAAGTCTCCCATTTCCATAAAGTCAGCATATAGCCAAGATCTTACCACTGGAAGTGAAAGTGGGAGGCTAATTATACATTACCTCAGACAAGTTACTGCCCCTGTCAAGAAAGTGGCTTTTTCCTGCAACTAGGCATGAAAACTAGTCATGGCATTTCCCCTGCCAGGGAAGCAAAGCGATAGGAACATACCACAAGAATAGGTTAGTGCAGCCCATCAGAACAAAATATGGTAGTGCTCAGTAAAGTGTAGTCTCCCCACACTGTCAAGACTTTTTCCAAGTCACGGTGAGCCACTACAGTGCATAATTTCAGCTTCCTCTTCACCCCCATAGCTCAGCTGTACCTTCCTTCTCCACTTCAAAAATTTCTGCTTCTTCACCAGCCTTAAAAGCCTAGCAAACATCACAAAACCAGGCCCCAAGCAGTTCACCCAGAAGCCCTCTGTTACCCCTCTCTTAGCCTGGTACATGTGATTAGTGAGGCCCCACCCCCATGAGGCAAAACCAGACCAGGCTGCCCTGCACCTCATCTGCACATAAATTTTTGGAGCATCCTAGGAACCATAACAAGAACACTGGTTGCAGTCATCAGTGGAGGGCTAATTAGCACAAGGATCCTTGCTGGGGGAAGGGGGTTGCAGGGCCCTTTCTAGAGTACACGCACACACTGAGCAGTGCTGAGCTGTGGAGTCATAATGGCTTAAAATGCTGTTGATTCTGGTGCAGCCTTTGGCTTTGGACTAATATCATGCACAGTTTGTACTACACATCAGTTGGTGACAATGTCCTGCTTAAAAGTGTGTTTATGGAGTACCTGTGCTAAATCTTGTAGCAGTTTCAGAAAGGGTAACACGCATCAATTCTGGATGAACTAAGTGTACAAGTACTATATGCAAACTGCTACAGCCACGTTTAATTTCAAGTTTACTGTTTTCAGATTTGCTCCTCACTTCTATGCGCTCAGAGAAAATAGTGTCTGACAGTAGGGGGAAGAGGAAGGAGAGAGGGAAGGGGGTGCCAAGGGAAGAGTTTTGCGGGGGGGGGGGGGAAGCAGAGAGCAAAAGACCTACCTGACCCCCAGATTTATTTATTTTCCCTGCTATCGTTGGAACAGGACAAAGTCAAAGCAAGCCTCCGATAATTAGTTTCTATTCCTAGAAAATTATAACAAACTTATAAATTTTCCATATATAGAATCTAATTATTGAGGGATCATCTTATAAATCAGGGTCATCTTGTATTAGAGTAAATACAGTAATTTAAAGAGTCCAGGTCAGTTATGAAATTGCCTTGAGAATTTACTATAGTCATTGCAGGACTTTGGTAAAAAGATGTAGCCATCTGAAAACCAGTAGGGATACAGAATGAATTTAATAAGGATTAAAATTCTCATTCCTTTTTCAAACCGAGAGGATTTATTTAAAAGATCAAGACACTGAGCTGCTTTTTTTTTTTTTTTAAACTAGCTCCTTTTAAGCAATTGTTTAAGGGTTTTTTTCATTGGACTTTATTCAGATTCCAAAAAGAAAGCACTGAATTTTATTCACGCAATTATGCAATTTCAATTAAATCCAGTTCTCAGCTCAGAAAGATACCAAAATATTTACCTAAGCTTTATCCATCAGTTCCCCCCCCCCGAAAAAGTGTCCTCCTTTTTTCCAGTTCTTTGATTACTAACTTCCAAAAAGTCTGTGCTGCTTTGTTACAAAATAAATTATTCCTAAAACTATAAGATCGGCTCTAGCCCATGCATCTCACGAATCACCATGTTCTTACAGGCTATGAAAGAATTCACTTCAGATAAAGTGAGAAGTTTAATGCTTCCTTACATAGAGAACCCTAAAGGAAATAATTTAATTGAGTGCTACCTATTATTCCAACAATGCAGTTGGTCCAATAGATTTGGACAAACTATTCTTCTTCCTGGACTACCACAGCTACAACCATCACTAACGAGGGGTGCACCGATAGCCTGTTTTTATCGGCTCCCAAAATCTCTATTTTTAATGAGGCATATCAGCCCATACTAATCCGATTTCCGATACCAGCTGCATCCAGCTGGTAAGTCTAGTGTGGTGGATGGGGAGAAGAAAGGGGTGTGGGAGGGCAGATCAATTCCCCTGTGGTGAGAGAGAGTGGGACTGGGGTAGGCACTGCCCTGCTGAGGCAGAGCAGGGCAGGGTGTGGGACAGAGCCACAGCTCATTCAGGAGGCACAGAGAGGGGCAACAGCTCCCACAGCTGCATATACCCCAGGAGAGCATGGGGATGGGCATGTGTCCCCAGATCTGTGTAGGGTGAGCTGCAGCTGCTGCGGGCTGCGGCCAGGGGCTGTGCTGCACTCTTCCCAGTGCATGGGAAGGGCCCTACAGCAAAATTTGGGGTGGCTGCAGCCTCCCTGTAGCCCCCCTCCAGCACTGCTGCTGCCCACCCCAAGCACAGCACGGCCAGCCCAGATTGGCCCCCAGCCTGCAGCTGCAGCCTGCCCCGCCCCCCATATCTGGGGGCACATGTCTTCCCCTACCTTGTGCCCCACTGGGGTGTGCACAATGGCAGGAGCTGCCCCTACCCTGTGCCTCCCAGACAAGGTGCAGCTCCATCCCGTGT
>NW_017729022.1:75543881-75550534 GCF_001723915.1 Gavialis gangeticus
CCAGATTGGCCCCCAGCCTGCAGCTGCAGCCTGCCCCGCCCCCCATATCTGGGGGCACATGTCTTCCCCTACCTTGTGCCCCACTGGGGTGTGCACAATGGCAGGAGCTGCCCCTACCCTGTGCCTCCCAGACAAGGTGCAGCTCCATCCCGTGTCCCACTCCCTCCCTCACCACGGGAGGCATTGATCTGCCCCCGACCCCCCTCTGCCCCTTCCACCATAACCGACTTACCAGCTGCATGCAGCTCTACAAGCTGCTAGGCTCTGCTCCTCACCGCCTACGTGCTGCGTTGTGGCTGCACATATGCACAGGCATTTATCAGCAACATCAGACCATTTCCAGCATAGTCAATTTTCTTTATATCAGTGCCAATCAGATATCAGACCGATGTATCAGTGCACCTCTATCACTAAATGAAGAACATCTTGCATTTGAAAGCTTGTCTAACCATCCCAACTATGCAGTGTGTCCATTAAAAGTTATCACCCAAATAAATTGCTGCCTCTCAAATTTGGATGAAAAAGCATTTCTCAAGAGTTTAAGATCCAAAGAAGCTGCTTCTTGAGATAAATGAACAAACTCTTCTGTCAAGTCCTTCACATTGCATGGTACAGATTCAAACTTATTTTACTGGAGCCAACATTAAATTTAGAGTAAAACACATACCTTTTGCTACTCCAATTAACAAATGAGGAGGTACATCATTTGTTAATTGGTAGAGATGTGGCCCTCTACATGAAAAAGCAGTACCCATCCCTGCAGGTCACCTTTGACAGCAGGGAACGATCCCTTGAGACCCTCTGGGTCAGGCTACAAAGGGGACCAGGAGAGGGAGACCTAATCTTGGGAGTTTAGTACAGGCCTCCCTACCAAGACAAGGTGAGCGATCGAGCACTCTCAGGAGAACTGACAGAGGCAGCTAGCACTAAAGACAAGATCGTCATGAGTGATTTCAACTACCCAGACATCTGTTGGAAAGACCATACCATTCAGCTGCCTCCAGCAGGTCAGCCAACTTCCTGGCAACAACGTATGTTCTGTTTCTGACACAGGTTGTGGAAGGGCCTACCAGGGACAAGGCCAATCTGGACTTAGTGCTGGCCAAAGGGAAGGACATCACAGGCAACCTGAGGATTGGTGGTACTCTGGGCAACAGTGACCATGACCTGGTAAGGTTTAGCATCCACTTTAAGACTAGGAAGTTAGTCACCAGAAGTCCTGAATTTCAAGAAGGCAAATTTTGGCAACCTCAAGAGGCTGGTTGGACAGGCCCTCTACAACTGGCATTTGGATGATCTGCGTGTGCAGGAATGATGGTGCTTCCTTAAAGAAACAATTCTCATGGCTCAGATATAGGCCATCCCCACAGAGGCAAAAAGCAGGAAGAGAGCCAGGCGACCTGCTTGGCTGATCAGCGATACTAGGGAGTTATCGAAAAAGAAAAAAGAAGTGTCTATACAATGGAGGAACAGCTTAGCAGCCAGGGAGGAATACAACCGTATTGCCAAGGCCTGCAGATATGAGGCACAGAAAGCTAAGACAGGCCTGGAGATCAAACTGGCAACCAGTATAAAGGACAACAAAAAGTCTTCCTACAGATACATATGGAGTAAGAATAAATCAATCAGTCGGGCTCCACTGTGGGACCTCTACTGTGGGCTGCCCCTAGGTAATTCAGTCAACACACATGAAAAGGTACAACTCCTGAATACATACTTTGCATTGGTATTCCTGAAACCCAACAGGGGCTGCTCATCTGACCAGAGGCCCAGGGAACAAGGGGAAGGTAACAACATACACAAAATCAGCCCAGAACAGGTGCAGGATCTTTTACAACACTTGGACATCTTCAAGTCCACTGGACCACACGACCTGTACCCAAGAGTCCTGAAAAAACTGGCCCAACTTATAGCAGTGCCATTGGCCAAGCTATTTGAAGAGTCATGGAACTCAGAAGTGGTCCCAGATGACCAGAAGGGGGCCAATGTGGTGCCCATCTTTAAGAAAGGGAAGACGGATGACCCCGCAAACTACAGGCCAGTCAGTCTGACCTCAGTCCGCAGCAAAATCTTTGAAAAGTTGGTTAAGGAGGCCATCAACGACAAGCTGCTAACGGATAGGGTGCTAAACAGCAACCAGCACTGCTCTGTTGAGGGCAGATTGTGCCTGACAGACCTTGCATCCTTCTACAACTTGGTCACTAACCATCTGGATGAGGGACACAAGGTTGACACCATTTACTTAAACTTCAGTAAAGCCTTTGACTCCATCTCCCATGGGATTCTCTCTAACAAACCAGAGAGTCCTGGGCCGGACCAGTCCACAGTGAGGTGGGTGGACAACTGGCTCAGAGGCCGCTCCCAGAGAGAGGCGATCAATGAGATGGCCTCATCCTGGAGGGCCATCACCAGTGGCATCCCCCAGGGATCGGTGCTCAGACCCATGCTATTCAATATATTCATTAACGATTTGGATGAGGGGGTAGAAAGCACAAAGATTAAGCTCAAAGATGATACCAAGCTGTAGGGAAACGCAGGCACACCAGAGGATAGGGCAAAGATCCAGGAGGACCTTGACAGATTGGATTTATGGGTGAAATGAAACCAGATGAGGTTTAACAGGGAGAAGTGCAAGATGCTTCACTTAGGTGGGAAGAACCCTCACCACAACTGTACAATGGGTGGTGACCTACTGGCTGGCACAACATCTGAATGAGACCTGGGGGTCACAGTCAACTGGAAGATGACTATGACCCAACAGTGTGACAAGGCCAATAAAACTCTGGTGTGCATCAGCCGCTGTGTGGCCAATAGATCCAGGGAGGTAGTCCTCCCTCTATTCAGCTGGAGTACTGTGCCCAGTTCAAGAAGGATATGGATAAGCTTGAGAGGGCACAAAGAAGGGCCACCCATTTGATTAAGGGCATGGAGAGTTGGCCCTATGACGAGAGACTCTGGCAACTGGGCCTGTTCAGCCTGAAGAAGAGACTTGATAGCTGCCTACAAGTGTACCTCAGGGGGGAGCATCAAGAACTAGAAGATCAGCTAGTCAGGAGGGTACCCCAAGCGAGGTCAAGGACCAATGGGAATACACTAATAGAGAGTAGATTCAAGTTGGATACAAGGAAAAACTTCTTCTTCGTAAGAGTCACCAGAATCAGGAACACGCTCCCAGGAGAGACGGTATAGTTGCCCTCCTTGGAGGTGTTCAAGACAAGGCTGGACAGGCACCTTGCCAAGGTCATCTGAGCCCGATACCTTTTGCCTATAGCAGGGGTCCGGACTTGATGATCGTACAGGTCCCTTCTGGTTCTATGATTCTACACTAAAAACCTATAAAATGTGTGTTATTTACTTGTTTCTAACCAAACAACTCGTTCTTCAGAAATTAATATCTTGCAGTTTGTTTATGGAAGCCAAATGGTCCCCTATATTTTCAGTCTACTCATCATCACATAGAAGTGCATGAAGTAAAGTGCTGCATCCCCTAATTAGGTACACTTTGTTGGACAGGATCCCAGAATCCAGAACACACCTGTCTGTTCTCAAGAGAATCACTTGATTAGAAAACTAAATGAGTTTATCTAGCATTGAGATCAGGCAATAGGAATACAAAAACATACTGTTCCCTGAATTAGTAGTGTAGGCTAGATGTCAAAATCTGAGTTCTTGTTCATTCAAGGATTTCAGGAATCTAGGAATCCCAAATTCCTCCAAGTTCATGATCACAGATATTCAGTCATCAATTACATAAAAATACACTATACTTTGATTAGGTATCCGTTAGTGAACTGGGCTGGCTGTGAAGATCCCCACAGCTACCCTGTGAAAGAATTCAGGGTAAGGAATTTCAGACTGATGCCCAGCTGTGATAAATTCACAAGTCTTGTCTCCACATCCATTGTTTAGCTGTCTGAAAAGCTTATCAGTTAGGCCTAGGGCACTGACACTCACAATGGGTACCATTCCTTAATTCAAATGGTTTTGTTTTTGTTATACCAAGCCTTGTAGTGGACCCCAATTACCAGCTGTATTCCTACAGACCACATCATCACCTGACCAAATACAAGGAGCTCAATTTTCAAGGTTCATTCACTCCCAACTCTACCAAACTCATATGAATGACCGTTTGTTTACAGGCCCCCACAATGCTTGTAGCCAAGATATCAACCCCCAAAATCAACACTATTCAGAATACCAAACTGTAGTTATTCTAAACCAAATTCAACAGTACAAGTCTAAGACAGTCAGCAAGCTTCCTAATACTTCCAGGCAATAAAATTAATATTATATTATATATATAATATTATAATTTGAGACTCTGCACTAAGAAAAGAGCAGACAGAAGAAAATACCAACATTACACAGTTCAAAGTTAGGGCTTGTTCCCTGGTTTTCTTAAGTAGAGATATTCCAAAACCAATTGGGAAGGGGGAAAGCATTTGTATCATTGGAGTTTGGTGGGGAGGTGAGGGAAACCAGTTTCATTATTTCAGCACAGAACTTGTCAAAAAAATAAAAATCAGAAAAAGTGAGGTTTCTATACAACTTTAAATCAATGGGATTAAGCATTCACATCAATCTCTCCACAGATCTTTCAATTTTTGGACAGCCTGATTATTGCTAAAAAGTGTTTTCTACTGCAGAATCGTATTCATTTCAGAACAGCAGAATCAGAAAACATGAACAATTTCTTCTTTCCTTCCAACAGGGAAGAATCAGAATTACATTTTATGATTTAATGAAAATTCATATAACAGAATTAAAAATAAATGGAGCAATGTATGCGTAAGTGTTCCTATACCTGGTGAGAAACATTATGCTATGCACTCTGTTTATCGGAATGCGACTCTAAGCACTTCAGGTCAGGAACCAGTATTTATTTTCTGTCAGATTGTACACATTTATACAACTAGGAATTTAATACTGTGAATAGTAAACAAATTTATCTTCTAGTGTAAAGTATGAACACACAGCATCTTTATTTAACTGCTGTACAGAACCACAAACTACACTGATACAGCTGACATCTTAAAAGTCTAATTTTTTTTGGTTTTTGCAATAGACATCATGGTATTTGTCAAGAGGCTAGACTACTTAGCACCAGGTACAAACCTGGATTCTCAGACTGCTGCAGCATCCAACTACTCTTCAACAACTGTCTACTGTAGGATAAGCCAACTCAAACCAATTATTGCTCTGGTCACCAAGTTGTTTTGTAGAACACCTGCAATACAGCTTTCAAATATCCCACCTTGTAAACTCTGCAATACAATGCTCATGATCAGCAGAGTGTGTCAAACTTCTCTGCACTTCTGATGATCTCACAGAAGTAAAATATGCTTGAAGAAAAAGTTCGAGAGAAAAAAAACAAAACACACACTATGCAGTACATCTAAATAGACTAGTAGAGGAAGAAATTACATCAATCTCATTCTATTTGTAGCCTTCTCTTGTACCTGGCTCATACATAACTTTGACAGTTCAGCCAAAAATCTATGGCATCTACAATTCAAAATAATAGAATAGAGAAGGTTGATCTCCATCATTTTACACTTTCCATTCATATCTTCTTAAAAACATCCTTGAGTCTTCCATATGGTTTGCCCCTCACACTTATTCCCTAACAAGCACAAACCAACCCAATGAAACACTAGTGGCATCTAACCATGAACCACCCAACTGGCTCAACTATAATTAAGGACCTATCTAAATCACAAAGAAAGTTCATGGTGCAGCAATGCCTTTAATTTTTGCAGCGTGCTCCCAGTGGCCAAAAGGCAATTACTGTTGTGGTTTTTGCTTCTCAGCCGCTCAGAGACAGGGAAGTATGCAGTGAAAAGAACTGACATTAAAGGCAATGCTGCACTGAAAACTTCCTGCAACTTAGGTAGATCCCAAACTACAGCCTTTCCTTGAAGTAAACACCTACTGAAATGCTTCAGAGATGCTCACAATATATCACCGGTATTTCCATACATGATCCAGGTCCAGCTCATATCATATATATGAAAAGTTTTTGCCAGCTGGACTTGAATCACGTATCAAGTCATATTTCTTCCCAGTGGTCCAGCCCAATTCCTCTCCCACAGCTCCCACCTCTATAGGGCACCCTACTGAGAAGCTGAATATTATCATTATATATAATTTAATCTATAAGATGCAAATCAACCCTGCCTTCACCTCTACCAACACCTCCCCATATAAACTAGCTACACTTCAGCATTTACTACTTGGAAGCAGATGAAGTTAACTGTAAATCAAACATTTCTCCCCAGCCCAATTCCTCTCCCACAGCTCCTGTGCCTCGTTTGTAAAGGCAGATGTGAGGCTGCATCAGCCCAAGCTTTCTCCATTTGGGAAACCTGCCCACCGGGACCACTCTCCAGCTCCCTCCACCTCTACTTCCTGATTCCGGCAAGGAGTCGGCTTTCCACACTGTGAAGCTTGGGGAGTGGGGGCAGGATTGCACCCCCGGCCCAGGCCAGCACACACACATACGACTGGAAACGATCCCCCTTAGACGCGCGTTAAACACACACGCACGGCGCGGGCTGACGCCGAGCTCCTGAGGTCAAGGCGTGTACGGGCTTCAGCCTCCCGCAGCCGCCGGGGCCGGACGGACCCACAGGCCCCTCATGGAGCCGGCGACG
>NW_017729022.1:75550622-75580103 GCF_001723915.1 Gavialis gangeticus
GGCGGCGCGGCGGCGGGGCTGGAGGCCGCCGCCACCACCGCTCCCGGGCCGGCGGCTGTTGTCCCGGGAGCCGCAGCCTCCGCCATGACTGTTTATCCCTCGGAGCGGCGGCACCGGAACTTCCGGGAGCGCATCCTTCCGGCCGGGGAAAGGGGGCGGGCAGGACCAGTGGAGCCAGGACTCCCCCTCGGCCCGCTCGCAACGGGCCCCGCCCCCTGCGTTGCGCCCATTGGCGGGGCGGGCGAGCCAGCGCGGAAGAACAGCGCCGGTTGATGGAAAGTCACGCTCGTCACGCCCAGGCCGGGAATGGCCAAGGCCCCTGGCGGGCGGGGCACCGGCCTCCCGGTTACGCGGCGGGGAATGGGCGGGGCTTACGGGGACGAAGCGGGGTGGTGGCTGCTCATGGCGCCAGCTGGAGCGGGGACTCGCTGCCCGCCGCTCACTGCAGTGTGGTCCGGTTGTACCGTAATTATCGTATTCGTGCCGTAATTGCAACCCTTTCAGGATCAATAATAATAAAGGTGCTCAAAATGTGCCGTCATTTTCGAGGCAACCCATTGATGCAGTGGGTGCAAAACCCCAGTTGCTCTCAGGGAGTCTTCAGTGACTCCTTTTTCTTTTATTTTTTTTAAAGACATTTTTTCATTTTCCAAGCCAAGTCAGCCGAATCGAGTCCAAATCCGTGAGGGAGTTCAGAACCGTAAGTGGCCCTACAACCTGCAAGCATCCTCCACCCCCACCAGGGGCTTCAGATATTTCCAATGCCTTTTAGCAGGCATCCTATGTGCAGGCCCAAGCCCTGAAGCTTGGATACCCCCAAGTTTCACCTGCCCTCAGCCACAGGGCTGCAAAAGAAAGCTAGGGAGGAGCCTCCTGTTTCCATAAAGTGGGCTTTAAGCCCCAAGACCCCAGTGGGTACTAAACCACACCAGAAGAACAGCTATGCCTGAAAACTTCACTGACCCAGGAATATCTATGAAATTTGCAAACCCAAGAGTCTTCATTGGCTTCTAGATTTGCTACCACCCCTTTGTTCTGATGGCTTGAAATAAAAACATTCTTTGACTCTGCAGGCCCACATCTCACTCACTGAACAACTCACAGTGAGCAGTATAAAGGAAATAACAAGACGACGATCTGCATGCATATTTGCATATTTTTCAGTATACAATAGTTTTCTGTCAAACACAATAATTTGGAGCTTCCAATACAATGATTTCCTAGTTAAGAACTGGCAACGCTGCTCATGACCCAGACTGGCCATAGCAAGTGCTGCGCATGCAGGGTGGGGGGTCCCAGATTGGCCCTGTGCGGGGTCAGTGTTGGGGGCTGGGTGATGTAGCTCCATGGCCAGATTTGGCACATAGCCTGGATCTCTGATCTCTGCCAGCCCTGGGGTGTGGGAGCCGGGTAGTACCAAATGGGCTGGCCGAAATGAGAAGTGCTAGAGAAGATAAGTTCAGAGTTGCGGGCACCCAGAGAAGCAGAAGAGAAGTATCTGTGCTGCAGGAGGAGAGAGCAGATGCAACTGTGTTTATGGATGTCCCATCCATTCAAACAAAACATTCCTATTTTGAGGTATTTTGCTGAGGGAAAGCAAAGCATAGAAAAAGAGGAGCTAGGGCAAAGATAAGACATGCAGGAAGGCAGAAAGAAAGGAACAGAAGCCCAGACCTGAGCCCTAGGGCTTCAGTAAAAAGGGGCCTTGGTGTAAAGAAGATGTTTCCTCCCAGAGACAACCCGAGCAAGGAGCGGGGCCTGGGGCAAATCAGCCTGGCGGGGCCCTGCCCCGGACATAAGGAAGCTGACAGCGGATTCAGCAGCAGGGGGGAGGTGGCAAGCAGCTGGACGTGAAGCTGGCGGCAGCATGGAGTCACCACACCATTCTGCCCGGCTCCCCAAAGCACAGGGCCCAGGGGCAGCTGCCCTGATTCTCTGTCCCCCCCCCGCCCCCGGACAGCCCTGTTTCCACCACAGCAGGCGTGTCTACATGTGCAAAAATGCACTTTTCCTAATGCTCATTAGATTTACTACCTCCGGGCACTTTTACACATGCTCTGGCGGTGGGGAGGGCACACTCTAATTAGAGCCACTTAAATTAAAGCACTGCTGTGTCTCGTGTATCAGTGTCCCCACACTTAGAAATGATGGCGGGGGGCTTATATTAAATCTCATTCGATCAGCTTTAGTTCAAACACCCCTGCTGCCATTTTTAAGCACAGAGACGCTGATAGATAAGACTCAGGAGGCTCCTGGAGCACAGTAATTGCCACGCTCCAGCAGACTCGATTAATCAAGTCTGCTCCAACGTGCTGAATTCCAGCATGACAGAGCAGCCTCTGCTCTTGTGTATAGGCGCCCTTCAATGTGAGGTACTAAATAAAGGTGCATTAGGCCGTCCTAATGCGCAGTAGTGCAAACGCACACTTTTTAGGTGAAGCTTAATGCACAGTACAGGCAACCACCGCTTAGCGCTCTTAACTGGTTCCAGAAAAACTGAGCGCTAAGTGAAACAGCGTTAAGTGAAACCCATTTCTCCGTACAATTTAATGTAAATAAATATAATTGGTTCTGCACAACCTGCTGGCCCAGACCCCATGCTTCTGCTGCCCCACAGTCGGATTGCTTCAGGCTCAGGACAGTGTCCATGCCCTGCAGGTGAGTGCGTGATTGGAACAGGGCATGGGCTGCAGCCCAGGGATGGGGGAGCTCTGGAGGCTTGGCGCCACTGCGGCCCGGGGCTGGGGTATAATGAGCACGTGTCCTGCCACCTTGGGCCCAGCGCTCCCACTGCCCTGCCAGCCTGGGCCCCACACTCACAACACATGCCCACCTGCTCCTTCTTGCTGCCATCACCACTCTTCCCCACCTGCATGCCGGATGTGGGCTCCTGCCACGCTCCTGCCATGCTCCTGCCACCCTGCCCTGAGCCCTGCTGGCCCTGGCCCTGGCCCTGGGCACCAGCCCAGGCTCCACAGTCATGCATCCCCCTACTCCCCCTTCTCACCGCCACTGCTCCTTCCTGCCAATTCCAGCACCACGTGCAGGAGCAAACCCCACTCTCCTGCTGCCTTGCTCTGAGCCCACACTGGCTGTCACTCACCTCTTCACTCTCTACTGCTGTCGCTACTGCCGCCATTGCTGCTTCGCCCCAGCCCCGTGCTGAGCATTATAATGAGACACTCTGCGCACTAAGTGAAACCAGGTACATATTTTAAATGAGCACTATAATGAAACTGCGGTAAGCGAAACCGCATTAAGCGGGGGTTGCCTGTAGTCTATTTTACCGTGCATTAGCATAATGGCTATTTTTTATGTGATGCTTTAATGCGCAGTAAAATAGGCTACTGCGCATTAAAGTGCATGTGTAGACATGCCCAGTGAGGAAAAAAATATGGTCAGAGGAAAGCAAAATTGTGAAAGGAGGTAACTGACAACACCTGCTTAACAAAGCCGTAAAGTCAGGCACAAGATGGATGAAGAGTGAAAAGGAAAGATTGGTACAAGAGAAGTAGTTTACAAACTACAGGCAGTAAAATGCTGTTCATGGTATGAATACGTGGTGTGAACATGGTATGAATATGGATTCGAGAAAACGATGTCAAAAAGGCTGTTTTTAGGCAATTTCCTGAGAAAGGGAAGGTTACCAGTGGGATGGGTGCTAAAATATAAGAGTCATCAAAGCATTAAAAGGCAGTAGCTGCATGGCAGCTTCTCTGTTTCAAGGACCCAGATCCTCAAATGTATATAGGCACATAATTCCTTTGAAATCAATGTGATTCAAGGTGATTTCCTTATTCTCTCTCTTTCTCTCCATTTGATATTGGCCGGAGCTTTCTGAATCCCTTACAGAAGAGCACCAACAACAAAAACTTACCAAAGGCCTTTCAGCCATGGCAGCAGCTGGACATTCCTGATCAGTGACAGCAGCAGGCATGGCAAATTAAAGATGGAGATTTATATGTAGGTCCTTTCCCTAGAGCTTCTGGTACTAACTGCCTTCAGTTTAGAATCTGGCCAGATGACTTCCAACTAATAAACTTTCCTCTGTGTGACCATCTCCAGTGATCAGTCTTTTTGAATTCCCCACCCCCTCCTACCTGCTGCTTGTGTCCCTATAACATCGTTCCCCGCATGTCCCGATTTCTTTCTAGTTCATTGCTACAAGTCTTAAATGGGGGATCATTCAACAATGAAGTAACTCATTCTGTTACAGGAAAAATTAAGCAACAGCTTTGATGCTGGGAAAAAAAAAGTGAAAAGAGGTTTGTTCGCTGAGTTTTGTTCACAGAAGTTCATATTTTGTTTGTAAAAGATGTAACACTTTTACTTCAGATATCTGAGGTATGTACAAGAATCAGAAATTTACCTTCATATGACCAGCATAGTATAGTGGCCCTGCACCCTCTGTTTCAGAGGCTTATTAGTGGCCTGGTTGAACAGCTAAGCTACAGTCTTGACAACCTTACTTACACACATGCGGTGAGCCTGCTCCGATGTGCTGGAAGTCCAACGATTAATCGAGTATGCTGGAGCACGTAAATTGATGCACTCTGGCAATCTTGCATGTCACATGTACTAGTGGCACAGTGTGTCTCCACGCTGAGAAAATAACAGCAGTGAGCTCTGAAATAAAACACATTTAAAGTGCTTTACTTCAAAGTGCCCCACTGCCATTTTCTCAGCACACAGACATGCTGCGCTGCTGATACAAGTGACACACGGGTGCTTTGAATTAGTGCAGCTCGCTAATCAAAAGCACCCAGCTCTGCGTCAGAAGCACATGTAAAAATGCCCACAGAGACTAGTTTTCACTTGGTTTAGGGAGAAACACGCCCACGGAAAGCTGTAAACAGAAGACTGCCTTTTCCTAGGATCTCTTGCATCTGGGTTTTCTGATACAGAGAACTGCTCACTGAGCTCACACTGCACAAGAAGGTTCCAGGATAAAGTTTCAAATTGCTAAACAGGGTCCAGAAACTGAGTAGCCCTCCTGATTACTAAATCATCTTGTCTGGTAGCCTGCCAAAATGTGATAGCCCAGATGGATTTCTACAGTACTTCAATCTAAGATCACAGTGAAAGTAAAAGGAAGCCATTGTAAATGTATAAATGTAAATTTTATTCACTACACATTCATTCTTCATATCTGTATATCTGTATGTCTGTCTATTGCCAGCAAAAGAAGAGAGTTTGAATCATCAAGACACTAATTTATGGAGGAATTCATGCCTACTTATTCCCAGCAAAAAATGCACAGGTCAAAATTACATGATCTTTTTATTTCTGCAAGCTTTAGGTGCAGTTTCCCAGAAGTAGTCTGCAAGCAAGAAGGAAACATTAATATTTTCAGTAATACAGACATTAGTAAAGGTTGTTAAACCATCTTTTAGAAAGAGCAAGCCTACATACATGAATGTTTAATCTTTTATGATTTATTGTTTTCCTGATCTCTCTAGAATCAGTTACATATTCTGATTCCTTTGTTATGAAAACAATGGGTTACTCATTACTTTACTTAAACTGTACAGAACAGTTGTGACAATTCTGAATCCATCTGGTAAGTAAAGGATATATACAACCTTGAGCTGAAGTATCCCCTGCAGAAAAACACTATCTAATTGTATGTTATGTTATATATATTAACTGTTTGCAAACCATTTTTCCAACCTGTTTACATCAGATATATAGCTATAAAATAAATAAGTATATATATATCTGATGTGAATAGGCTGGAAAAATGGCCTGCAGTCAGTCTATACACACACACACACACACACACACACACACACACACACACACACACACTGGTTGCAGTATATATATATATATATATATATGATTGCAGTGTGTGTGTGTGTGTGTGTGTGTGTGTGTGTATGAAAGATGTGACTAGGCTGGAGAAATGGTCTGCAATCAGACAATCAGATGAGATTCAACGAGGACAAGTGCAAAGTGCTGCATTCGGGACAGAATAATTACATGAACAAATACAGACCGGGGAATGACTGACTAGGCTGCAGTACTATAGAGAAGAACCTGGGGGTTATTGCAGACCAGAAGTTGAATATGAGCCAACAGTATGCTCTTGTTGTAAAACATGTCAACAGTATGCTGGGTTATAGTAATGGGAGCATCACTTGCAAATAACAGGAAGTGATTTTCTGTTCTATTCAGTACAGGTTAGGACTCACATGGAGTACTGTGTCCAGTTTCAAGATTTTCAAGTGAACAGGCATCCATGTCAGAAACATTCCCACCCAGACTAGCCCTCATTCCAGAGAACAAGAACCAAATGGGCTTTAGAATGAACTAGCAACACTGTCTCTGATATGGGTTTACCACCTCCATGTTGGCAGGGCTTTAGAGGAAGCCTGGAATTTTACTTCCTGTTTTGTCTATGAATAAATAACTGGATCTTAAATCTTCAAGGTCATCATTTCAGTATCTTTCAAAAGCACCACATTAACCCGATACAAACAGCCAAGGAATATGAAAAATGGAGAAAAAGAGAACCAATATGAAAAGAGGGTAAAAAAATCTGGCACTGAGTGAGCAAAAGAAATCACACAGGCTACCCCTAGGCAGTTGTGCAATCCTCCCTTTCCCTCAGACACGGAGCAGTTTGAGAGCCCAGCTGCTCATGAAGTTAATAATAAATGGACTGTCTCAGCACTGAACGTGTCACTGGAACGCAGGGCAGCTCTAGCCAATTCTGATGCCAGTCCCACAGACCCTTCCCCCCTGCAGAGCTGTTCACGAGCAAACTGCTTGCAGACCACAACTAAATCCATCAGGCAGACACCCAGAGGTAAGAGACTGAGGAAATGCCAGACCACTGCATAACAAAACTGAATGTTAATGGTGTGTAAAACAATGGGCAGCTGGTTGGGAGGGTTTGGAGAAGAGCCTACATGGGGGAAAACTCGTTGCATTTATAGCTATGTCAAATTTTCGTCATGAAACTCCTACACTTTTGTTGCAAACCAAAGGTTCAGGATCGGCTGGCTAAAGAGCTATGGCATTTAAAAATCTTTCAGCAAATCTGGGCTGAAAAACGGAATGGATGTTGGCTGAGCTTCCAGTGAATGGCAGCAAATGTTGAGTTTCAGATGAAAACAAGCTGGTTTTCATCCAGAAACAGGTGCAACTTGAGTTTTTAGGCTTGATCAAATGCAGAGTAAAACTCACTGGAACCAACTCATGCATTCCATGTAACTTAGAATTAGAAAAAGGATGAATTTTTTGTGCATGCAAAGTCATACAAAGCAAAACTAGAAACTTTGCATGAACTCTGGAGGTCAGACAGGATGGTAGGGCAGGGTGACACCTTAAGAGACAAACTGATTCAGAGAGGCATGAGCTTTCATAAGCAGCAATCTACTTTGCCAAATGCTATGAATGGAGTGGCAGAAAGAAAACCTTTTATGTAGAAGGGGAAAGGGTAGGGAGAGGGGATGCTGCTAAGAGAGGTAATAAATGAGTTGATTAGATAAGTTGAGATGAACAAGGCAGTTAACACATGGCAGGACACTCAAGTAAACAGCTACTCCAAGTTATAGAATAAAAATCTATAGTCCTTTTTGAGAACATGTTTAATACAACTGAGTTTGTGGATGATTTGTCTTCTGAAATCTCCTGGTCAAGTTGGTTTGTAATGGTTTGGTTTTGTTCTATTTTAAGGCCAGCTACTCTGAGGTCACTGATGGAATGGAGTTAAAGTGTTATTCTGTGGGCTTTTGTGCATTTCTGGAATTGATGCCATATCAACATCCACTCATATTTTATATAGAGATTGCCTCAACTGGCTGGAGACAGCACAGGGGCACTGGCAGAAAGTGATGGCCTACATGGTGTGGGTGGAGGAACAAAATGCACCCTGAATGTTAAAATGTTGCTTAGTCCAGTGATGATGCGGTCTGTGTTGATGAAGGAGCACACCTGTCATCTGAGTTTGTAGCAAGGCCTGATGACTTGGTGAGAATTGGAGTTAGGTAGTCAATTGCTGGAGAGACATCCAAAACTGCTGTAATTGGTACAGTTCAAGTAGAGATCACATGTATAGAATGGGCATTTTCCTAAAGATGAATCACAATCTGATTCCAAAAACAAAGTGGGGTCCTTGTCTGAGTAGAGACTAAGTAAAAATGGAGTATGGACAATTGAATTTGATCAGATGTTTAGGTAGGGAGTATCCAATGTTTCTTGGCAACTTCTGTTCTGGTGGCTTGACAGATGTCTTACAGAACTATTTCCTGCCTCACTCCCAATCTCTCCCTTATAGATTTATTCCTGAGATTCTAAACAAAGTAGGGGTATGAATGAATGTTAGTAGTGCTAAAGGTCTGCATGCCAATCAGGAACTCAGGGTGCAGACAGAAGTGCAGTTCTCTGCTATAAATGAAAACGCTTTGCAGGAAGCAATGTTACAGTGATCCCTGGGACCAAACAGAAGTTCACTGTTGCCTCCAGGAGGAGGGGAATCTAGCTGCCGGCTGCCAGCCTGAAGCCAGTTTCCCGTAGCAAGGGTCCCTCCACCCTGTGAGGCTGCAAAGTTTTCAGAACGGGACGAGGGAAAGGGAGCAGAGGGAGCTCATTCCAGGATTCCCCAGCCAGCTCTGGGGTGTGGATTAGAGTTCCCCCCCCAGCTCAGAGGGGCTCCAATACACCTGCCCCACCCTCTAGCAGGGGCTGAAAACCCCCCAGACTGAACTCCCTCCACTTCCTTTCCTGTCTCCCATTCTGAAAACAGCTCGAGGCTGGTAGGCAGCACAGACAGAAGTTACAGAAGACGCTGTGTTTTGAACCGTTTTCATCTCACCTCTCATGCAATGAGGGTTCAGATTTTCACTGGACTGGCCTTTTTTTAAGCTGTCGGCAGCTGTATACTTGTGTATGGTTACAGCTATAGGCCACTTTCTGTGGCCAGATCAGACAAAAATTGTCACTTCTATCTGTGCCTTCTCTGTACCAAGGCACTGAACAAACAAACAATAATGCAATTTCAACCCTGAAGGATTTATAGTCTAAGTAAGCAAGGCTGATTTAAGGATGAAAAAAAGGAAGCTTTAGACCCATTTTACTGATGGGGACTTAGAACACAAGAGATGCTTTAGTGTTTTGCCCAAGATTATTGAGGAAGATGGCAAAAGAGCCAAACACAGAGCCATATTCTTCCAAGTCCCAGTCCCAGTCCACTACCTTAACCACAAGGTCACCTATCCGCCTACCTATTCATTCATCCATCTAGCTACCTAAACAAAGTAATAGTTTAACTGAAGCAAACAGAAGTTGCTTAGAGCCAAAAATTGTTCTTGTAGAAGAACTGAAGCAGCTTTCATGTGGGCTGAACTGCATCTCCTTGCCTCTAGCCCCTAGTACTTACTCAGAAAAAAAATTGAAAGTAAGGCTATAGTTGCACCTCTGGGGAAACTGGTCTACCTTTCTCTCTCTCTCTGGTTACAATTTCTCCACCTTTCCGTTTGTTGGCTTTTTCTCTAACTGTTTACCCCACTTTCCTTATCCAAGGCTCCTTCAAAAAGGACTTTATATATTGCACTTACTTTTTTGCATCAGTCCCTATTCTACCACAGGCATAAGGTTTTCCTATATGGAAATAACAGTGGGGCAGTCTGCCATTCACAATTCGTAAGTGGTTTGGGAAAGGATCAGATTACTTCCTTCTGGACTACTTTCATTTTGCATGACTCTGCTCTTCTCACAGTGCCATCCCTGTTTACAAGATGATTGGGAAGCTGACCTGTAGGCTGGGAAGTCGCATGGCTGCAGTGACATATAGCATCATCCAGGTGAGAAGATTTCTGCATGGTGAGTAGCATGCTCTGAAAATGTCACAATCATGATAATGCTTTCCTCAAAACACAGTAATGGCAATGTCAGTGCCTGAACAGTGCAGTGATAAAATTAGCAAGTAGAGGCAACTCTCTCAGACTGCATCAGGAACCTTGAAATCCTTCAAAACTCATTTCACATAGAATTTCTGTTACTATATCTCTTGAATATATACGTATGTGTGTACACATACACACACATAAACACTAAGTGATATGTTGGTGTATGATACTGTAACAACATCTTAGTTTTCGTGCTCTTTTGACACTAATAGCTCCCATATTTTAATGCCCACATGTTGCTCAGATAGTGGCAGACTTGAATGTCTGAGTTCTCCCCATGTCAATTGCAGTTAATTCACTGAAGTCAATGAAATGTCACAGCTGCAAAAATAGTAGGGAAGGAGCAAAACTTAGTGATTTTTTGTTAAATAGTGTCTTCACCAAAAAATGCAGTTTCAGTCATCTTGAAAATATAAGCAAATTTAAGCTGCATTTACTGACTAGTTTTGTCTAGTAAAAATTGAAGGGAGGGGAAAAATTAAGTATGATGGTTGTTCTTATTTTACCCATTAGCCCAAGGAAATGGTTACTGACCCAAGATGTGGAAGACCTAACTTCAAGTCCATCTTTTTCCTATAGGGATTTGATTTGAGTTGTCCTACCTCCATGAAGAGTATCTTAACAAGAGGCTAATGGGTACTCTGGGGTGGGGTACCCTCCTGTTGATACTTTTTCATTTTTCATAAAAAAATTAATTAATTGGAACAGGCACTGATCTCCAGCTGTCCCAAATCTTGTGTGTGTGTACCAACCACCTAATCACTATCTCTGTGGCTCCATGACTATTTCCATATTCCATACAAAATGAAACAGCTCCAGTAGGAGAGCTTGAAGGGGTTCACTTTACCTTTTAGCTCTGTGGTTCAGGCGCTCCCCGAAGAAGAGACAAGGGAGAGAATTGACTCCGCGTCTCCCACATCTTCAACAGCCTAACTGCTGGACCATTGGGTAAAATGGGAACCTCCTTCATTAGTTGTTTTATGAACCTAGCCTGTCTTCCCTTGCTTTTATTACAAATGCAGAATTCCAAACTGTTCAGTTTGGTATTCAAAGGAACATTTTCTTCAACCTGTGACACAATTTTTGAGTGGGTTGTTTTGGCATGAAGAAACGATACATTTTTATTTCAGATTGATCCAGACCCTTTTTTTCCAGTTTGGCCGCTGACCTGAAGTTTCAGTTATTCACACATCTATAAAGAGGAAAATCAGGCCCACAATGGTCAGTCTGCGACTGATTGACAACTGTTTTAAAAGTCTGGATTTCAGGAGTGATGTGTGTACATTTGAATGTCTCAGCAACTTTGGACTACTAACCATTAGTAAAAAGAGCACTAAGCATCAGATGGAAATGAAACTCCATTGACTGACTTTCTATTTTCTGTGTATACTGTACCTGGCATGAGGGGCATGCATTATTGATAGCTAATACAATACAGTTAATAATTAATAATTGATCTGAGGCTGAAAGAAACCTAACAACTCTTCAAGCATGGCATTATTCTTAAAAAATGCCTAAATCTGGTGTAATTTTTGTCACATAGGTTTCAATTTGGGCCTTCATAATTCCTGGCTATAATATTTTACAGATGCTGATCTGACATGAAACAAATTCTTAGCATTCTCTCCCCAAAACTTCCCTTGCAATTAGATTTCGAATGAGCAATTCTTTTCTGGCTTGAAGCACCAATGATTTTATGAGAAGCTGAAATGTCTGAGTGCACTTCTTAATCATTTAATCTTAAAAGAATCCTGTGAATTATATGATGTGCTGCTTCTGAATTTTGTTTTAATTTTTTTTAGCTTTTTCTGATATTGCTTGGATTTGGGTGTCTTGAAGAGACAGAGGTTTCAGACTTCCAAATGCTGGTGCAGGAAGAGAAATACAATTAGGTTTTGCAATTTCATGAGTTTTTGCTTTCTGCATAACTTTGCAGGGCACAGGAAGGATCCACAAAAAATAGATTGAGTACTCACCCTAGTTTGCTTCTCCAATTTCCTGTACAGCTGTTCTCTTGCTGTGTCACCTTGGTAAATTAAGAAATCTCTAATCAACCTATGATATTAAACCATTTTAGTGTTTTTTATTCACAGATGCTCATTTCAGGGTTCAGTCTTCCGTGCAGGAAGCTCTGGCCAGTGGGAGACCGATTGTAGCCTTGGAGAGCGCCATCATTACACATGGCATACCCTATCCCCAGAATTTGAGGTGCGGATTTGATTATTTGATTCTTCTAGTGCAGCAGAGTAGCAAGCTGTAGACACCTATAACCTATGGGCCTGTTGGGACATCAAATATAGAAATATCTGTAAAGTCCCAACAGCTCCCTAGACCATGAAGGGAAACCAAGGGTATGGCAGGCTGGCAAAATATGACCTCTGAAACAAAACACATACCTCTGGGCTTCCAAACACAGAAAGAACATACTCAACCCCTAGTTTTACAAGAAAAAATTCTCTCTCTCTGTAGTCCAGAGGTTCACTAACTTTTTTCAGTCAACTTTACTTGCAACCAGATCATTTTGTGCAACTTCCATCTACGTGATCATTGGTGTGTGTGCTCCACAGTAACTGTCCCTATGCCCACTTTACCCCACAGTAAGAGCTAACCTGGGATAGCTTATCCCTGAATAAAACAAGTCAAAGCTGCCCTGGTTTAGCCTTCATTTAACAGGGGTTAGGAATAGACACTTGAACAGTTACTGTGGAGTACCTGATGCATAATAAGTCCCTACCCTAGTTAATTAGAGGCACATGAAATGTTCACAAACCAGCAGTTACCCTGAGGTAAATATAAGATAGATTAGGGAAATTTAGCACTGTTTCATTCCCTGTTTTAAAAATCAAACTGTCTAAATTTAGATGTCACCATGGGGGAAAAGGGGCAGAGAGCCAGTTATTGCAGGGCAGCTGAGATACAGTATGTATATCCCTAAACCCATATTAATTGTGCGTACAGAGGAAAGTTGTGACTTCAGAGTAATTACAGTTTGTATGGAGTAATCCTGAGTCTCTCTGGGCATGTCCTTTATAAGAGGGAGGAAATTAGCCATTTTAGTCTGAAGGCAGGCAAGAGGCAGGACAGATGTGCACCTTATAGACTAACCAAATCAGAGATGCATAAGCTTCTGTAAGCAGCAGTTTACTTCATCAGAGGCTTAAAAGAGACTGCAGAAAGGTGCAAATCTGCCTTGCCTTACGTCTTTTATAAACCATGAAGAAATAGCTGGGATCCAATGGTTTCATCTGGGTGCACCTACACATTCATTAATGCGCCTTAGTTACTGAACATTTAGTTTAGTACTTGCCTAATGAAGTACTAACTAAAACCGCAGTAAGTAAAGTTACTGCACACTAGCTCTCGTGCATAGTTATTTTATAATGCTTACTGCACATTACCCTAATAACACCGCGCAGTAGGCTATTAGCATGGTTTTTGGCCACCGCACTACTATGTGGTGTTATTAGGCTAAGCATCTCATGTAGACATACCGACTGTTTATCGATAATTAAAAGAGCAGATACCACAACAATATTTTCCTGGACTCCCTTCCCATTCTGTTGCTGTTCATCTGTACAGAAGAACCCTGCCTCTGCTACCAACCCTTAAATTATTGGTATGCTCCAGATATCTTATTTCTCTGAGTGACAATGCCAAACATGAAACCAGTTTCCCAAAGGCAATTACCCACATTCTTGTTTAGCCTCCAAATCACAGTATCAAAAGGTAACAGTACTGAATTTTCTAATTATTTTATATATGGCCATTGTTTTTCTGTGGCAAAGAACAAACAGTGAGCTTTGTTTCTGTGAGAAGCTTGAGGTGACCTGGCGTGGGTATCAAATCAGCCTGGGGGAAAAAAGAACCTTCCCGTACTGGTGTCCTGCTCAGTAAGAAATTATTTAGTTTCACAAATTAATAAATATACAACCTGAAAAGATCAACTTGTAGCTGACTAGTGCTCTGGGTCAGATTGTAATCTTCAGCACTGTTGCTGTCTACATCGAACATCAGGATTATGAGATAAGGAATCTGATTGGCAAAGAGTTTGAATATGGAGATATGTAGTGAAGAAACATTTGCCAGCCAATCTAAAAATGTTCTACATAAACCAACTCTACCTTTCCAAAAGTTCATTTCTACTGAACACCCTAATGTTTTCAGTAGCTGACAGCACTTGGTTTCCAACCTCAGATCTCACTGTACTCCACAGATATAGAAATAGTTACATGTGCACTTTAATGTGCACTTTAATGCATTATTCTATTGTAATGTGTATTAAAGTGTCACTAAAAAACATGGGCATTTTCACATATGCTCTGGGACGTGGTGCCGGTCACTTTAATTAGCAAGCAATGCTAATTAAAAGTGTCTGTGTGTGACATGTATCAGCATCCCTGCATACCCCCGCACTGAAAAAATGATGGTGGGGCACTTTGAGCTAGGGGTCATCAAATGTGTTTTATTTCAAAGTGCCCCACCACCATTTTTTCAGTGCAGGGGCACACGGGGATGCCAATAGACGTGACACGGAAGGTTGCTGGAGTGTGTCAATTTCCGTGCTCCAGCAGATTCAATTAATTGATGCGGTGGATCTGCAGCACATTGGAGCAGACTCCACGCATGTGTATAGGAGCCCACAGTGCTATTTAAGTTAATGTACATTAAAATTGGCTAATGCGCATTGTGTCACTTAAAACCACACTATTTAGTTAAGACAGGCTAATGCTCATTTTCCTAGTATCTCACAATGGACGTACTAGATTTAATGTGCATTGACTAAAGTGCATTAATGCACATGTAGACACACCTTAACAGAACCAGGTACATGATTATGTGTAATTGCTTCCATAACATACAGATAATTGCCGTTCATTTCCATGATACTTGTCATCGGCTGTTTGGTGGATTGAGGGGCTGGTAAGACATAAGAAATTAAGTTAGTGGAAACTTCCATAATCAGTTTGATATGCCATATATATTTATGCAAATGAGTAACTGCAGTTTAGAAAGTTCTTAGTCTCTTCTACAATACTTACCTGAGCTCTCACTTATTACGAAGTCAGCATGGATAAGTGACAATGGGCATATTCAATTTACTCATAGGTGACTGGTAGGGGGGACACAGGAGGGCACGTGCCCCTCCTGACAGGGCTGTCCCCACCACCAATGCCACCAGCGGCTTCTGCGAGTGCTCGCCAGCCCCATCCCTGCTGGCTTCTGCGGGTCCCCTGCAGGCTCAAGAGGCACCAGTCGTGCATGAACTTACTTGTTCATGAGTAAAAACAGTCATAGCTGGATATTAGGGATGGAAAACAAGTACTAGGACCTCTACTACAAATTAGATTCCCCTCTAGGCTATGAAGAACAGCCAGGCCAGTCAGTCCTGCAGACACTTCCAGAAAACTAAATGTGAACAACCTGCTTTTAAGAAGTATAAGACACTGTCAGTTTGGTAATGTGAGATTTAAGGAACTCTACACCTCTGAATATTAGGACCAGACTTTTGCGAGCTGAAGGTAGCAGGAGAGGAACCATGTTTAGCAAAATTTGAGGGGATGATTATTAGAAATGGGAACTTGGAACCAGTGGCAGAGAGATCTGAGAACATCTCTCATTTGATCCTTTTCTTTTGCTTCTTGCACTGTGTGTATTATTCCAGTATGGCTAGAAATGTGGAAGAAATTGTGAGGACACATGGATCTGTGCCAGCAACTGTGGGCATTTTAAATGGGAAGATTCACATTGGCCTCAATGACGAGGAACTTCACTTTCTGGCAAAGAGTGAAAATTTAGTTAAGGTATCTCGAAGAGATCTTCCCTACGTTCTCAGCCAGGTATTGTATATAGACCTTGAATAGCATCATATTTTCTTTATAGCAATAATGTACTGTCCAGCATAAAGCTGGTGGCAGATATATTTCTAAGTCCTGGTGATGTCATATAAAATACCACTTTGCTGGTAAACTGGCACAAGTACAGAACATGTTCCTAGTGAGAGTCAAAATCACTGAAGCTAGAGAACCAGAGCCATGACATCTTCCCAAAGGAAATAATTTTATTTTGGCTCACAGCAGGAAAATAAAGACTGGGTAGGAGTACTTGAGAGTACTCATATTGTAGTGTCTGTACTAAAAGATTCTGCTGCCCATGTCAGCATTCATGATGAGAGACTCTTCTTTCCCTTCCTAGCATTACAGCTTTTGTGCTGACTTTTAGGCAGAATGGGAATGCCTACTTTGGAACCTGTCATCTGCCAAGATGAGAATCGAGAGACAGTCACATCAGGATACCCAGGAATGGGAACACTGTGCTAAATGAAAGATGCCTGATATAGAAATGATGGGTCAAATTCTCTGCTTGTGTAAATGCTAACAGCACCATTCATTCCATTTCCATCAAAAGAGAATTTGGTCTGATATCTCTCTGACAACAGCAGCCATAATGCTGTCCTTTGGGGAGACGCAACATTTGGTTATGCAACATCTTGTAAGCAATATTGAACAGATTTCCCTCTCATACATAGTCACACTATTACCAATCATTCTTTTCCTTGTACTAGGAAAATAATACTTTTGTATCCTTTTTATTCATCAGTTCATCACTGTTGCTATCCAAAGCACAATCTGGTAGCAGATATGTGCATCTCAGAAATTTAAGAGGAAAAGGCTTATGATGTCAGGTTTACACCACAGGTTTTTCCAGTATGACTACTAGAGTCTCTGCTGAGAGAGGTATGATGCTCTCTATGGTGGACAAGTCTTAGACTACACTTAATTGCTCCAGGGAAGAATGGGAAGAGTCAGATGAAACTAGTTTTCTTATATTTGCACTCAGCTAGTTGTCTTGCCTCATACTGGGTGAGTCTACACATCCATTTGATCCAAGATCAGTTTACTTGCAAGTAAGCTACAGGGATGTGGAAGCACTTTTGCTGTTTCCTGGCCAGGGCTGGGACATTGCTCCCTGCCCCTGGGGAGCTGCCTACTGCCAGGGTGGGGACAATGTCCCCCTGCCTCAGCAGCAGGGAGCTGCCAGCCCTGGCTCCCTGATCGGGGCAGGGGACTTGGAAAGAGCTGCAGGGGAGGGGAAGTTTCCCGCCCAGCCAGAGGCCCGCTACTTGCTGCCCCCTCAGCAGATGGGGCAGGGGGCTGGGACCTGCCCCACCCCTGCATATCCTTCCAAGCCCCATGCCTCGATCACCTGATTGGGGCTCATAGCTGGGACCTGCCTGTGACCAGGACAGTTCCCAGCCCCTGCTCCATGATTACGCAGAGGTGAACGGGGAACTGCTCCCCAGCCTGTTCCTCATCTGGCTCTGCAATCACAGAGCTGGGCAGGGAACAGGTTCTTCAGCCCCTGCCAGAAGGGAGCTCTGAGTGCCAGCTCCATGGTTGCAGGGCTGACTTTGGGAGATAAGGATCTCCCACCCCAAGCCCTGTGACCACAGAGCTGGTACTGGGAAATCAGGATCTTCCCTCCCCCTGTTGCCTGATCACGATCTTGGAGCGAGGGGCTTGGAGCTCCCTGCTGCCAGGGCAGGGGGACATAATTCCTTGCCCAGGATCTGGTGGCAGAGCCCCACCTGCAGCAGGTGGCTCCAGGAGGCAGGGAGCAATCTCCTGCCCCCTGGTGGCCAGCTGACTGGGAGCAGATTTGTTCCCAGGCAGGCATCTACATCAGTACTACTGCGCAGTAACTACTCGCAAGTAAATTTGCTACTTGCATTTGCAGGTAGCAAATTTATTTGCGATTACCAAGGTTTACTGCACAGTAAACATGTGCATGTGTAGATGCACATGCTTACTGCGCAGTAAACTACACTACTTTGCAGTAAAGTGTCTCATGATAGTCCCAACCCTGGCCAGGAGAGGTAAGATAGTGTAAGATATACTCCTGTATACCCATTTAGACTTCTTCACACCTACATACGCTCACTCCCATGAAAGAAAACGCACATTAGTGTAATTCACTTACTGAGATGCCAGACGATCCAGCAACGCCCCCCAAGCATAAATGCCTAGATAAACAGGATAGAGGCTGGCTCTACCAAGAATAGCAACAAGCATTACCAACAAGAATGCAGACACAGCTTACATTTATATCTTTTTTCACGTTGTGGATAAGTTACATTCAAAGAGACTCAACTACACTTAAGAGCTGTATCTTAATTTATGCTCTTGTTCTTAGTGACTGCTAAGGGAGAGTATGGATTATGACTGACTGTTCCATGGCAGGGCTCATCTGGTGGTACTACTGTCTCAGGGACCATGATTGCAGCCCACAAAGCAGGAATCCACGTGTTTGTGACAGGAGGGATAGGAGGGGTCCATCGTGGAGGAGAGAAAAGTAAGAGAAACAGTGCACCTCGCTTTAGCTCTTTGTGGATGAATGAATGTTAAAGTTTTATTTGTTTGCCTTCTTTCCTGATTAGTTTTCGTGATCCCCCCTGTAGCCTGCTGAGAGAAAGAGTAGAACTCTCACTTCTTCCTCACTCCACAGAGGGGGGTTAATTTGTCCTAAGACTTTGAGCACACCATGGTTGGTATCTATGGCAAAAGGTTTGACTAATATGCTTCTCAGAAAAAATACACCTCCCTCCACTGGTCAAGGAAATCCTGCTAGCAAGAGAATGATAGTTGCTGCTATTGTGGTTTTAGCCCTATGGTCAGGGCCTCTGATGTTGCACTTGGCTCTCTCTCCAACTCCTTTCTACAAGGAACAGGATGTAAAACCAAGACCATGATCCTATGAAGTCACAAAAATCCCATGGCATCTTTGTAAGCCATGGGGTGTTACTTAGTTATCATGTTCTGGCGAAAGTCAACATTTAGTACAATATACTCTACCTACCTAACATTTGCACTGCACTTTTAATTGAATACACAATATTCTTCTTTTTCTTCCCTTCCATTTGCTAAGCTGTGGTGTAGTGTTTCAGTGTTTTGTTAAACAGCTAGGAAAGGACACAGCAAAAGCTGCATTTCAGTCAAACACCAATGAATTCCTCTCTTTGTACCATATCTGAAATCCTGATGAATTAAAAGAATGGTATAAATATCAGCTATGAGCTTATGAACTCTCAAATACAGATACTACCCCCAAGTAAGTAGGTAATACAAGACATTTTGGAATGAAACTCAATCACCAACACAATGGCTGCTTGTCTTTTAACAGCTATGGATGTGAGCACTGACTTGACAGAGCTAGGCCGTACTCCAGTAGCTGTTGTTTCTGCAGGTGTCAAGTCTATTTTGGATATCGGTAGGACGCTGGAATTTCTGGTAGGTAGCACAAGCTGATATATGGGTTGCTGAAAATGAAAGCAGAGAGCACTGAACTTTGTGTTCTCATTCTCATTTTTGCTACTAACTTGCTGTATAGCCTTGGGCAAGATTTGCAGGAGTAGCTAGCAAATATGGGTGCCTAAATTTTGTAGCTGTTTGACACCATAAGGGGGCTTGATTTTCAAAAGCTGAGTGTTCAGCACTGTCTGATATACCAGGACCCAGATTCTGAACTATGATTGAAGAACGATGGCCAACTGAGGATACTTTACCTCCACTGCCCATACACTCTAACTTTAGCAAAAACTAAAATAAACTGAAAACTAAAATGGGAGGAGTAGAGTCATAGCGGTGTTCAGAATGATGCAGTATTTAAGGTTGAACTCACAGTCCAACAAGGCTCGTACTTCACAGGGTGGCTGGGAAATACATGGCATTCTAATAACCTATGGTGTCCATTTATATTTTTGTCAGTTTATAATTCAGAATAATACCTCAGAATGGTCATTCGTCCTTTGAACCAGGAAAGATCCAGGCCATTTACCAGATTGGACAGGATCCTTTGAGCCTGTCATTGTTTAGGATGGGGTGTGACACTGACCCTTCTTGGTCCCTCTGACTGCACCCTGTTGAAGCTCTCTCTTTCTGGGTGGAATCCCAGGTTTATCCTACTCTTACACCAGGTAATAGATATATGAGGGTTGTTTATCCCATTGGTCTGACTGAGCTTCAGTGCCAGCATGAGTTCATGACCAAGGTTAATACAGTAATGCCAAAGCAGCCTTCTTCAACCAAAGAACTGTTTCATCTTAATAGTGGGAACACTGTATAAACATGAAACAAAAGACTTTGAAACTCACAGTAGGTCTGCTTTATCCAAACCATACCCACAGGCTTAGATTGCAGGATCTCTTTATGTCAGCCCATTACTTGGAAATAAAGGACTCCCACACCTGGTAGAAACTTTTTAACTCTTTAAGGCCTTTCCCCTCTCTTGGGTCCCAGAATTGGCAAAATGAGCTGTGTGTGTACCTTGGCTGAAGCCAAGGAAGTGGGATCTTCACAGTTCATTGTCAATGTGAATACTGCTATCTGCATTTCTGTAGAGCAGCGTTCCCTCTAAGATGTGCAGGTGTGCTCATGCCACGCAGCCAGGCACGCCTGCGCGGCCACGCACACCATGCAGCTTAGAGGGAATGCTGCTGTAGAGCCTGTGTCCCTCTTTGCTAAACATTGTTTGAGCACGGAAGCAACATACATTTACTGCCCCAGGGACTATATACATTTTTTCTTACCAGCCTGGAGAGTTTACTCTGAAATATGTTATAGGAACCTATTTTCCTGCTTCCTATTTGCTTTTCCAACTGCCTGCTGTTAAAATAAACCAGCATACCAATGTGGTAAAATATCCCAATAATTTGGTCACTGCATAATCTCCATAAATTGTGGCAGGCGACTGCAAACATGACACAATTTCAGCCATCCCAGAACAGTGAATCCCTGATAACCTTATCTTCTTTGCCAACAGTGTCTCACCTGCTAAGATCTAAGGCAATCCAGAGTTTGCCTCCACAGTTGCTGTCACCTGATTTGTTGACTTAAACATTGCAGCACAACGCTGAGAGTAGAAACGAAGATGTGTAAAAGGAACAAAACTCGTAGTGAAGCAATTCATAGCAGGGGCAGGTGGGAAAATAATCATTTTTGTGGTTCTGCTGATGAGCTTGTTGCATCCTCTTTACTGTTGAAGGAAACTCAGGGTGTCTGCGTGGCAGCCTTTGGTGAGTCAAGGGAGTTCCCGGCCTTCTTTTGCCGCCAGAGTGGCTTGCAGGCACCGTACCAGGTGCAGAATGAGGAGGAGGCTGCCAAGCTCATTGGTGAGTTCTCAGTGGAGAAAGGACCAAACCTTGCTGTTTAGATGTGGACTGTGAGATAAGGGTTTGCAAAGGTCACTGGGCTTGAATGAAGTATTGGTCACTGTGTAGCAAAGGTCACTGTGCTTGAATGGTTACTGTTCAGCAAAGGTCATTGTGCTTGAATGCTAGGGTTATTTGACCCCAGCAGTCTTTTCTGCCCAGAGCAGGGGGGCTGGACCTGATGATCTCACAAGCTCCTTTCCAGCCCCAAACTCCTGCGAATCCATGAAAAAGTACTCTCTCTTGTCCGAAGATGAGGCTGCCCAGAAAAATGCTATTTCTGCTACTTACTTTGAAGGTAAACAGTGAGAAAAAGGTCAGCCTTTCCACTGAATCAGTGGAGCAAAAGTCACACATGCTGACTGGGTACTCAGCAAATAAATCATGGTCATATATTTTGCTTGCACCGGGGGACCTAGCAGGGAATCGTGTGAGCCCCTTGTTAAAAAAAAAAAAGTCTCTCAGCTCCTGCAAGGAAAATCAGACGGGTCATCAAAACAAACTGGAAGGCAGGGTCCCTTTTCCTCTCAAAGATAGACTCAAAAGTCTAGAGTTGCAAACTAAATGCTGAAAGCAATTCCCTGTTCCAGCCCCATATCAGAGGAGAGTAGTGGCTACGGCACTGCATGTTCCCTGTCTGTCTCAAATGCCTTGTTGCTTTCCAGTTCCATTGCATTATTCAGCTCACAGGGACTCACTAACACCTTATCCATTCACTTTCAGCCAGCACCTTGGCATTGGGCCTAAGCAGTGGAGTGCTAATTGCTGTGCCCTGCCCTAAGGAACAGGCTGCTTCAGGGCAGATTATTGAACATGCCATCCAACAGGCTCTGAAGGAAGCCAGGTGAGAAACACCACAAACTCTGTTCTTATTTTGTTCTGGCGTTGTGATATATTAAAGATTTCCATGGACTTACCAGAAATACCAGCTCTTTGGCATGGCCTAGAGAGAGAAGTGTTAAAAGAGAAACAGCATCAATTTAAGAAAATTAAGTGTCCTTTTCTCCTCCCCTAAATCAGTAACAAAATTTAGGGGCTGGATAAGGAAGCACAGAAAAATACAGTGCTATGTGGACAAGGGAAACCTAGAGCCCTGGGCACAGTTCTTCAAAGCTCTTAAAAGAGGAACTAACTTTTGCTTTAAAAATCTAAATTGAGTGGACATTTCTACATGTATATTTAGACTGTGTTGCAGATCAGGGGTGTTTAACTACTATTGCTATGCTTAGCTCACCACATTGCCACAAGGACTTTGATAGTGCCCAGGTCTTTACATCACATGCCACAAGGACTATAGTGGATATTATGTCCTTAATCTTAGGTTTAAGTGAGCCCTGAACATGATTTTCAGCCTGGCTCTATCCATACTGAAGCTTGTTTACTGGGTGTTTGCTGTAGGGTATGGAACTGAATAGATACCTTCTCTGTTTAGTAACCAGCCCATCCACTCTGATCCCCTTCCAGCTCCGTTCTTATCTACAGGCATTTTCTTGTCATTTGCAGGTCAAAAGGGATCATAGGAAAAGAACTCACTCCCTTTGTGCTACAAAGGGTGCATGAACTGACGAGTGGAAAATCACTGGACTCCAGTATCCTTTTACTAAACAGAAGATAAACAGGAAAAGAACCCGTAAAATCATATTTCATACTGACCCCAACATCTCCACAGGTATGGTGACCCAAAATACTGTCCCTTTAATTATGATCCATCAAGAAAAAATACTCTATTTCAAAGTAGATTCATGTACAAAAACATCATTAGGCTTTCTATTAATGCTCTTTCTGTCTCCCCTCATTTTTGTATTAGAAATGAGTGTGGCTGTGACAGCAGATGTTCAAAAAGCCCAAGAAAATATACCACACCCCACACCCTGACTCTGGATATCCTTATATGCAGCTGGAACACACAGGAGTATGGATGACCATTCCTCAGTACAGGTCCCAGCTCCCCATTGCCGTGTGCAGTCATCAACATTAGTGCAAATTGAAAAGAGAGTGGGGTTATAATGCTACCAGAGGAGAGGAAGGCAGGTTCAGTAGCTACAGGGGTGTAGGTTGTAGCTGTGTTGATCTAAGGACATACACAGACAAGACCCTTTGGGTAAATCCGATGTCTTTTATTAGACCAACTCAAGTAGTTGTAAAAATTCTTCTTTGCAAGCTTGTGAGTTTAAACACCCGTTGTCAGGCTGAGGAAGCATCTGCAGCTGTTGTGTGCTCTTCCTGGATGGAAGGACTAGAGAAGCCAGAGGCTGGTATGTATGCAAGAAACCAGTCAGTGAAAATGTAAAGGTTCAGTAGCTAGGCAGTTAATCTGGGGTGTGTGAGGCCCAGGGAGAGATTTATCCTCTTGCTCTTATATCTCCTGTACAACCTCATTAGAGACAATATTCTTAAGGATATTTAGGCACCAGGAGAGGTGGTTTGGTACCTTGTGGCCAGGGACAGACATTACACATAAACCGGTTTAAGTGAACAGAAACTGGTTTAAATCTGTAACAGAACAGACATTCAGTGCACATAACCCAGTTTGAAAATGGCAGAAACCGGTTTGAGAGAAACCTGGCTGAATGTAGTATCAGAATTAACTGATTTGGCTCAAAACAGTTTATGCAATGTCTGTCCCAGACCCCATGCTGGTTCGAGTTTGATCAGAGACCCCCAGCATCCCGGCGTGCTGTCTGGCTGGGAGGGGCTCACTGCTTCAACCCAACCAGGCTGGCCCTGCCCCTCTGCTCTGCAGCCCAAACAGGGACCGGCAGGGGCAGGGGTCTGGCCAGAGTGGGGTTTAATTCCCCCTCCCTGTGCCACCAGGAGGGACCTGAGCTGGGTCTGCCCACACTCCCCCCTCGCTGCTGCAGCAGGGGTGCACCATGGCCCTTGAGGCAGAGTGGGTGTGGGTGGTGCTGTGGGGGCTTGCAAAGTGCTGGTCCCAGACCCCAACACTGCCACGTGCAGCCCCTCGCTGGGAAGGGGCTCACAGTGGACAGGTGCTGCCACCCCATTAAGGGCTCTGCCCCTCACTCTGCAGCAGCGGAGAGGGGACACTGCCAAGCAGTGGAGGCAGGGACGGGGTTATTCCTCTGGCAGAGGGGACATCTGGGGGCCTATTCCAGGCAGGGAGCCACCCAGCTGCCAGTGGGGTAGAGGGTAAACTAACTCTGCTCCCTCGGCCCCTCTGCCTCAGGGGCCACGGTGCCCCCCTACTGCAGCAGTGAGTGGGGAGCGTGGGCAGACCCAGCTCAGGTCCCTGTCGGTGGCACAGGGAGGGGGAATTAAACCCCTCTCTGGCCAGTTCAGCCTGGGCTGGCCATGCCCCCCTAGCACAGCTTCCCTGAAGGTGAGGGCTGGCCCTAGTGCCCCCTGCACCTGGCCTGAGCAGCTGCAGGCATGTGCCTGCATTGCCTCAGTCCAGAGAGCATGTTTGTCTGGTTACAAACCAGTTCAGCCTAGGCAGGTTAGACTAACTTGCAAAGGTTGAATCAGTTCAGGATCCAGCTTTTTGATTATCTGGACCCCCTAGGGAACTAAGTAGATGGGACTTAGACAAATCCCATTAGGCACAGCCCATGAGCTGCCTGCCTGGCTTCTTAGGTAAAGTTGTCTTTGAAAGTCTGGCTATTGGTCTCTCTCTGTCTCAGTTTCTTTCTGAAAACAGGATAATTGCAGGGAGAACTGCCTGAAAGGCTAGGAATCATTTGCATATTATGGTGATCTGGTTTAAATGCTATAAACAGAGAGGTGCCAGGCAAAGGAGAATCAGGTCTCTGGGGCCCCACAGTGTCACTGCCCCAGTCTGTCCTTCCTATTCTTACCCAGTTAAGGAAAAAAGTTTCTTCACAGGCCAATTTCTTGTGGTTCATTTTTTTTTAAATAAAATCTATTTAGATATTGCTCTGGTTCAGAACAATGCCAGAGTGGGCAGCCGTATAGCTGTGGCCCTGGGGAAGCTCAAGAAAGCCCAAGGGAAGGGCAACCTGCCTCAGAGTGGGAGAGCAACTGCACCCCGGCCAGTGAGTTCCATGTATATGATGTCTGTCCACTAACCATTATATTGCTGAGCTTATGCCAGCCCTCCAAAAGACACCCACCACAGTGGTCTACTGTGGCCAAAGACCATCCTTTCTTCTCTGAACAGCAACGACTCCCTTCTCCCTCTTCATTTCTTCCAGGTCCTTTATTTACATTTCCTTTATTCCTTTTTTCTTCCCCCTTTACAAAACCTTTTCAGAGCTGGAGTCTTCAATGAGGAGCACTAGCACTGGGCTTGTTCCTCAGAATGGATTCCTAGGGCATCAGCTCAGGTTGCATACAAATCCCTTAAACATCTCACCTTGCTTTCACATTCTACCTTTCCCCCAGATACAGCCTCTCTCCTGAGAGCTCCCAGCACATATCTTCAACTTAGCTGCTATCAATGCAATTAGTTTGAATGTATGCATCTATCTCTGGAGTGAGGAGAGAAAGAATAAGTATGATGAGATTCTGGGGTATAGAACTCTAATGCACATATTTGAATTAGCCTCTTTACTTATGCATGCTAAAACCAGAAGTGAGGCAGGACATCCCAAACAAGATACACTAACATCTTTATATCGCATTACACCATCATGTATACTTTATAAGCCGTATACTTTACAGAAAATCTACTTTAGCAAAAGTTTAGAGAGTTGCAAAACCTCTGAATGTTACTTACTGTCTATAATACTAGCTGCACACATAAAAACATAACTTCAAAGTCTGATAATGTCTGCTAACACTAGAAAAAGAGCTGAGTGTTTGCCTAGACATTTGGGTATTTTTCGCTTTTGAGTGATGTTAACCTCCCGTTTCTAGTCCTAGCAAATCATGCAATATCAGGTCTTAATCTTGTCATTGGCTAAAGGTTGAATATTACCTGAGATTGAATATTGTCTGGTAGGGTCCACTGATTAGGGTAGTTAAGAAAGCATTCCCTATATTAAGGGAAGGAAGGAAACGTTTCTCTAACACATTGATTTTTTAATGGCAACTTTTGAAGTTTAACATTTTAGAAATGGCTTGAATAGAGATGCCCGTAATGAAGTAGGATGGCATGATACATAGGATCTAATGTAGGGCCTGGCTAAATCACCACTACATTGGCATTTTTGTGTGTATGGATGTGGGTCTAACATCTTGCTGCATGTCACTTATCCTTCTCCTTGGCTAGATAACAGTAAGAATACAAAACAGATTTTCCATTCTTTTCAAATAAGATTGTATGGAATGGTTGTTTGCTCTGGCCTGTTTAAATTCCTAGATAAGTTTGGGTCTTCACATTGATTCTCATCTATTTTAAGAGGGTGGAAGGAGGTTTGACAAAAACAAAGAAAACATAGCAGTTCTTCTTTCAAATGTTTTCTTCCATGATTTTTTTCTCCACTTCTTCAAGGTGGTCATCGGAGGCACCAATGTCGACTTCATAGCCAAGGCGAGGAATGCCACCATGCTGGTACTGTACCTACAGTGCTCTTAGGCACTACCATTGTCAACAACTTTCATAGGAGCTCCAACCAAAGAAATGTGTGTGTGTGAGTGTACAGTGTATCTGTCTATAGAAATGCAGAGTGGTTACAAAAAACACTTCTGTATATGGAGGGGAGGTAAGTGTTGTGTTTGTGCACACCAATGTAACTTGTGTGTATGGTGTCTGGACTCACCTAATGTTCTACTCTGACCTGCCTTCAAGTTAGACTCAGTGCAATTCTAGGTACAAGGCATAAGAGTACCAAGTTATCACCTTTGTGCTATCTTAGGGCCATCTGGGGATGACTCTGAGCCCAGGTATATAAGTTAAGGCTCAGACTTAAGCCCACCTGTCCCAAATTCTAAAGGTCTCTTCTAGCAGAACAGCTGGAGCACGCAGATCACGTTCACCTTTCCCCTAGTCATATCTAATGTGCCAGGAGCTGACAGGGCAGGGTGAGGACCATGGAACAGCTCTGCTCTGAGTTTTATATTACCCAGATTCATGTTGGGGGAACTCCTGTCTGTGACAACAAATTTTCCCTTTCAGTGGCAGTGGTGTTACAGTTACAGCCCATCCGGATGCTTGATTGGCTTAAATAACGTGGCTGTAGATGGGAAATCAACTTCATTTATACATGATATGAAGTTGTAGCTGTCATCACTATCAGGCACTCTTTCTCTCACTTGTGTTTTTAAAAGAAATGACTCAGGAGGTTTAACTGAGGGTATGGGCTACTTGCACAAGGTACCACAAGATCAGCTAGAAGGGGTGACAATCAAATTGTCTGGTATTCTGCAGTAACTGCCCATGTGCCCTGCAGTAAAAACATAAAAACACTGTCATCAAGAGGGAAATGATCTGGCAGTTGCCACAGGTAAGAGCATGCACATTGGCGATGACTGTGGATCTCCCAGCACTCCATAAGTTCAGACACTAGTTTACCTCAAAGGTAGTTTATTCACATAAACATACCAGGGAACAGAACCATGACTTCTCCATTTCAGTTCACGTCTGCTTGTCTTTTTAATGCACAGGCAAATTTAATTTTTCTTGACATACAGGCAGTAACATATGGTACAACTGAATGTGATTTTATGCACCAACATGTTGAAATTAAGTGGGACTGCTGGTTGGGCTCTTTAAAAGCAGAGTGTCACATCTTCAATTACTGTACATGTGTTAGGAGGCCAGAGAAAAAGTCATGCTCTCGAATACAGTATTCTGCTCTTGTCCCTATGAAATAGGGAATGAACTGCTAAGAGTATCCAGCATCAATAGTTAAGGAGAATGAACAAAGTGGTTTCTTAAATTCACATTGCACAGAAAAATAGCAAAACATGGTGTGGTTTCATATATTGTTTAGAGTCACCTGTAGAACTGAAGGCCTGCTCCTGAGAATACTTAACTGCTGGTCCCCTTCAGGAGCTGCAGAGTTTAGTTCTTACCTGAGGAATACAAACCACCTTGACAAAAAGGAGGACAAAGGCCCTCAGCTGGGGATGAAATCAGAGTCCCCATCGGTTCTTTGAAAAACTTTCCCCTGCCCACAGAAAGCACCTGCATTTATCTTGAAAGTGTCTACCCCAGATTCCTATCTCAAAAAACAGAAGACAGCTCTGTGATAATGAGAGAGACCCAAGAGCCATCAGTAAAACTTTTTCAATTAGTGTCTGAAAAGATCCAGAGCCCGCTCCAGACAGAGCCATCCATTTTGCTGTGAAAAGAAACTACTGGTTCCTGCTTAACACAGTCATCCACATCCACTACTTTAGAGACATGTATTCCTCTCAGTTGCTGTTCTCCTGTTGAACAGTAGAGGGTGACTTATAGCTAATTCTCAGTGTACAAACTGATGGTAAAGGAACTGCAGGGAAGATACAGGATTTTAGAACAGTACCAGGAATCTGAAGTGCTTATTACTTTTCATTGGGTTAGAAGAGAAGGATAAAATAATGAGGGAAGAATGGGGAGCATGAACACTTGCAATAGTTTTGCTGAAGTCAGTTATGACATCTATTTAAGCAGGACTGTGTATAATGGATCTTGTGCTTGTTGACTAACTTCATAAATATCATAGATTTTAAGAGTCAAAAGGGACCTATTAGATCATCGAGTCTGACCCCCTGCCCTGGGCCGGAGACAGTGCTGGGGTCAGATGACCCCAGCCAGGTACTTGTCCAATCTCCTCTTAAATACCTTACAGGTTGCTTTAAAATTAAAATAGAGTCTAGTCTTCAAAACAGTGTGTGTGAACTGCTCAGATTAATAACCTGGTTTTAAACTCCTGGACAGGGTTTTCTTTTTTGTTTTGGAAGCATCTATTGTGGATAGTGGCATTCAGGATTAAAATACTCGTGCTTGGTACTTTGGAACCAATCTGTTGCTGTGGGAAGGCGGCTATGTAATGCTTACTGCATTCATGTGAAATTAAGCATGGACAAGAAATAGAAAATCTTTACTCCTGGCAGCAATGAAAGCAAGTAGGGTCTTGCAGGTACCATTAACTAGTTAACCTATGATCCAGGTGTAATAAAGCCAGGGGCTATAGTGAATGAAGGGCAACAGCCAATGATGATGACAGAAAGAGATGGAGAGGATGTCCAGATACCAATTATAAAATACAAGCAAATTGCCCATCATGAATGATGGAGGGGGGACAAGGGAGGTGCTGCCATCCAGTGCCCTGTGATGTTGCTGCTCCACCTCCAGCCCTGTCCAGCCCAGTAGGACCCCCCCACCACTCTCAGTGCACCCCATGCGCTCCCCCCCACCTCCTGCCACTCCATCCTGCACTACCGCCAGCTCCCAGGAATGGGGAGCAGGGAAGTTTGCACACGGTGGTGGCCACCAACACCCAGTGCCCCGCACTGCTA
>NW_017729022.1:75585103-75586417 GCF_001723915.1 Gavialis gangeticus
ACCCCACCACACATACCCCCAGTGACCCTCCCCCTCCACACACCCCACAGCTCCCCACAAACCCCATACACACACAACATCCCTCACCTCTCTCTGCCTCCCCTCCCTCTCTCCTCCATCCCTCCCCACCGCTTCCCCCTTCTCTGTTGGCTGTTGTCAGGGCTGGGTGGTGGCAGCAGGGGGGGGAGAGGCACAGAGGCAGTGGGGGGGCACTGCCACCAGAAACCCCCATTCCCCATCTTGCTCTCCTCTCTCCCTCCCTTCCTCCCCTTTTCCCTGCTGCCTCCCCATCCCTGCCCAGGGGGAGGGCAGGGATGGAGTGCCGCTTTCCACCGTTCTGTGCCACCGCTGCCTACCAGGGGGGGAGGGAAGCTTGCCTTGTCTCTGCCGCCACCACCCCACACCACCACTGCATCCAAGGGGTGGCCTGCCCCCCTCCCCCCTGGCCCTGCTCTTTAGAGGCGGAGGCAGTGCAGGGTGCTGGTGGCACGGTGCTGGCTTTGCCCCCCCCGCTCCATGCCCTTCATCATGGCGGCACTCCGTTGTGCCAGTCCATCCCCGCTGTCCCCCGCACCCCCCTCTGCCAGGGACGGAGTGGCACCATGATGGTGGGGATGAAGCTGGCCAGCATCACCATTGCCTCCAAGGAGCAGGGCGGGAGGGGATGCCACTCTGCTGTGCCAGTCCATCCCCGCTCCGTCCCCTCATGGCAGCACTCTGCCATATGTGTCCATCTGTGTAGAGCACTCTGATTGGTTGTTTCAATCAGCATTGTGATTGGCTCCCGAGACAACCAATCAGAGTGCTCATAAAGCATTAGGGACAGACAGACAGACTAAGGCTTTTATTATATTAGGATTTGCACTCTGATTCAACTTAGCTGAGTGTTTCATTATGATCTGTGTCCAGTGCTTCTCTGTGACTATGTGAGATTTTGACCATTGGTCACATCCTTAGGAAACAATATTACCATATTTTTTACTTTCCTTTCACGACATGCTGCAGAGTGGAGCAATGCTGAGGGAGAGGAAGGAGAGAGCAATATTTTTAGATAGGCCCAGTACAACAGAAAACATTGATGGGACATGAAATCTGGCAGTGTTTCGCACAGGAGGGAAGTGCTAGGACAGTCTTTTAAATGCCACAAAATAGTTTCATAGTTTCATAGTTTCTAGGGTCGGAAGGGACCTGAGCAGATCATCTAGTCCGACCCCCTGCCATGGCAGGAAGAGCACTGGGGTCAAATGACCCCAGTAAGGTGGTCATCCAACCTCCTCTTAAAAACCCCCAGGGTGGGAGCCTGCACCACCTCAC
>NW_017729022.1:75586900-75609627 GCF_001723915.1 Gavialis gangeticus
AAAACTATATCCACTGCCACCCCTGCATCCAATGATTTAGTGACCTGGTCGTAAAAGGCCACCAGGTTGGTCTGACAGGACCTGCCGCTGATGAACCCGTGCTGGTTGCCCCTGAGCATGCAGCTCCCTGCTGGCCCCTCCTGGATGTGTGCCAGAATAATTTTCTCGAACAGCTTGCCCAGGATCGAGGTAAGGCTGACTGGCCTGTAGTTCCCTGGGTCCTCTTTCCTCCCCTTTTTGAAGATGGGAACCACGTATAAATAAAATGTGGTAAAAAAAAAGAGCCAAAGATGTAAAAGCACGAACGGATCAGAATGTTGTCTGGGGGTGGTCATTGCCACGGGCAAAATGAGTATCTGTTGCTAGGTAAATGATGTGGAAAAGGCAACATTTTCTGTCTTCCTTTTTAAATAACTGAATATTTGTGTGTTACAAGATGGTACTATAAGTGAATTACAAGACAGTACTATAAGTGGATTCACAAACTCTATGGGTAAATAAACAAATGAAAGTAGTAACATGTAGTAATGCAGAATAGTAACAATTTATAGCTACTAGCTTATTTTCCAGATTCTAGTGTGCATAGTACCCTAGAGATTTAAGAGGTAAGCTAGTAGCAGATAGAGAGTCAGGTGACCAAGTACTCCAGGAGGAAAGGTGATCTTGTGCTTAAGACCTGGGATTGGAATTCAGGACATCTGGTCCAATACCTTGAGGCCAGGTACAGACATTACACTTTTACCAGTATAAGTGATCAGAAACTGGTTTATACCCATAACAGAACAGAAGTTCGGCACACACAGACAAGTTTAAAAATGGTGGAATCCGGTTCAGGATTTGCCCCCCTCTAACAAAGGGCAAATGTGTGTTCTGTTCGTGAGTCTGCTACAGACTTACCCTCCTGTCTCCCATTTTCCAGTCGGTAAAATGGGGATAATAATAATTCTTTCTTCCTGCTCTTTGTCTGTCCTGCCTAGACTATAGTAGTATGGGCCCTGATCTCTGTGGAATTATTTTGTGGAATTATTCAGCAGAATAAGTTTGGAACTGTGCTTTAGTGGTATTTTAATTTGCGGTTCAGATGATATGTTTGTCATTTGTCCTTATTTTATATGTGAGTAGTTCAGCAGCTAAAGCCCATCTTACCATATGTACTGCCTAGCCCCACCTTAATTGTTAGATACCCTTTTTGAGCTATAGCACGACAGTTCATTTCTTGACAACTGTTGCAGCTATTTTGCATGGATAGTGTTCTGTATTGGGAAACTGTCTATCATGTTATATATTCTGTTTTGGGAAGTATTTCCCAGAACATGGAAAATTGGATGTGTATTAAGTATCATGTACTGGCTATGTTTTCTCTCTCTTAAGTATCTGGTTCACATCAAGGATGACTTTACTAATCCTCTCCGAGTTGTTATATTTCCATTAGTCAGTAACAGTAATAGGCTTGTACTTGTCTAAAGGATAAAAGACTATTTCTCTCAGGCAATGGAATTACATCTTGAGCTTGTGGGGTAGGAGCCTGTGCTTTGCGCTGTGGTTGTATTGTAAGGTCAGCTGCTTGAATGATTACAAATCTGTAATCTGGTGAAGCAGTGTGGATAGAACAAGATATTCTGTTCCTGTCTGTGATTTAGTGTGTGTGGGGGGGTGTATCTTGCCAATCTCCGAGAACTCTGCCCTATCTCCAAAGAGTATCCAAGAGTGGGGAGAAAACCAAGGCAGGGAAATGTGTAGAGATATTTTATTCTTTTGTCTCACTTGTGTCTTTATTGTTCCAGCTAAAGTAAAGAGCTATATGCTTCAATTATTGTGTGCTCCTGAAGAGATGAATTGTAAACCAGAGTGCTCATGAGGCTGGGTCTCTGGGAAATGGTGTGCCTGAGCAACAAAGGAGTCTGCAAAAGCCAGCACTGGCCCTGCGGGAGGGCTAGAGTAGCAATGCTTCTAGGTACCGTTTCTGTGAAGGGCTGTGTCGCAGTGCACTCAGGTGCCCTGCGCCTGAGAGCGGAGACTGCTCTGGGGAGACCCCTAGTGGCAGAAAGGGGGAGGCTCAGCTGCCAGTCACCAGGGCTGCACAGGTGCTGGTTGCTGGGGCAACTGGTAAAACCAGCTGACAGGAAGGGGCAGGGCTTATCCCTTCTTAAGCCCAGGTAGGAGGCCAGGAGGGCAGTCCCTCTCTAGCAGCCGTGGGAGTAGGGACTCAGCTCAGACAGACAGAGGGGAGGACTCTGGCAGTGAGAGTATTCCCCGATCACTGCTGGGATTGGGGAGCCCTCCTTCCCCCTCCCCCCCACTCCCTCACTCTCTAGTAAGGAGTAGATTTTGTTTGACCAGATGGTCTAGTTTTTATGTTGTAGCCCAGGGGCTTTTTGTTTTATGTTTACTGTTTTGACCGGAGGACTGGGTGAGGCTGTAGGGGTTGGAGGAGGCCTCAGAGGGGCTCCACAGTGGTGGGGACCCCGGTGCCAGTGAGGGCACTGCATTTTATGCCAGTGAGGGCACCGCATTTTTAGGGGTACACTGCCCCAGCCCTAAGGAGGAGCACAGTGCATTGTGGGGGCCAGGCACAGCTACGACCACTTTAGCCCAAGCGTGGAGAAAGGCCCTAGTGCTGGCGGAGCCCCAGGGAGGGGGCGAGCACGAGAGAAGCCCCAGAGCAAGAGAGAGGGGGCAGCGAGGAGCCCCAAGAGAGGGAAAGGGGGCAGCGAGGGGTCCCGAGAGAGAGGGGGGCCGCGAGGAGCCCCAGAGAAGAGGAGGGCCAGAACATAACAGGGCCCAGGTCAAACCACATCAACTCCATCTGCGAGGCTTGGGCTGCGGTGTAGGGGCGGAAAAGGAGCTGCAGGTAGCGCCCCCTGTCACTGGGGCGCAGAAAAATGGGCAGCCTCCCACTGATGACAACCATCTTCTAATCAAGTAAGATCAAGGCGTGGCAGGCGAGTAAGCAGGCGGTTGGCCCATTACAGGAGGGCGGAGCCACCCCGGAAAGGCTCTGATAGTGATACTCCTGTCACAGGCTGACAGACAGATAACCCAGGCACTGGAAGTCTGACAGCGGGGCCAAAGAAAAGGAGTGTGTTGGATTGTACTCAGAGCATGGGAAACTTAGGAGCACACAGACTAACTATGGAGGGACCCAGGTAGGGTATCCCAGCCAATATTATGCTGGAACAGGCTGGTGGCAGGCTAACTACCAAGAAAAGCAGGAGGCATTGATCTGTTGTCTAGTGACTTCCTTTCCATTCTACTTAAGGACTGAAATTAGTCTGAACAATTTCAGCTGATGAAGCTGGTGCAATGAGGTTATAACTACTTTACTGCAGTCAAGGAAAAATGAGAGGGAAGCATTATTATCCTCTTATTTATCTTCATACACACAGACAGTAAACGAGTGGAAAAAGTAACAGTGATTAGAGAAAGGGATTGCATGTGAATAAACTTCCACTGAGGCAGGAAATTTACTTTCCCTGTATGATGTTTCTCTCCATTGCTGCTTCTCATCCTATGTTTGCCTTTTCCTCTTCCATCAGTGAACTGGCCTCCTTCTCTTCCCCATTGTTTTCCATCCCTTCCACTTCCCTGCTATTCTGCTCAGGCTCTGAGTGAATTACATTCAAGATGACTGAGTCACCATCTCAACTGTAGCACTTTGACCAGGACCTTTGTCATCTGATAAGGAGTCTGGAGGGAGGGAGGGGAAGATTTCAAATCCTTTTCCATTCAAGAGGGGTGCTAGCAGGAGAATAATGTGATGCTACTATTCATATTACTGACCAGTTCAATTCTAAATACTCTGCCTTCTGCTAAATTGTGCCTGGGTTATGGAGCAGAGCATCTGTTTAACTAGTTAGTTCCATTTGGTGGGTTCAAGTGACAGTTTTAGTGTACACCAAGGGCACAAAACTCGGATCCAGTTGTCAAATTCCTGAAAGCTCAGGTATGTTGGAAATCAGGGATTCAGGGCAGCTCTTTGTGCAGAGGCAGGCACACCTAGAAAAATTCTCCTCCAGACTCCAGGTCAGCCCTCCATTGGAAAGCGTTGGGTTGACCTGTGGCCCACACGTCATTTCAATTTTTTTTCCTCCAGACCCCAGAACACAGGGGCTTTCAGTCAAGTGGGGATGGGTATATGCAAGAGTGGGCAAGCGTCATTTTTGTGTTCATACTCTTGTAGGGTTTATGGGGGGCAGAGTGTGTTTTGGTGAGTGTCACGGCAAGGAGTTGGTGTGTATGGACACACACACATTGTGGCACTTGGTTCCTAAGCTTTTAATGTATTCATTGAAGATATTTCTTTCCTCCTTGAAAACTCTGGAATTTCCAGAGCAGTGATGATCATCACCAAAGCCATTGAAAGAAGCCTCCTTCAGAGTAGGAAAAAATATTTTGCTGGTTCCGAAGCTGAGAACTGTAAGACCACTTGATAATAAGTGATGAAACCTCAATTGACTTGAGGCAAGCAGCCTGTGCTATTTCTAGCTGGAGGATTTGGAGCCGCTGTGTCTCAGCAGGAGCCCAGTGAGGTAATGTACTGACTGGAGAAAAGCAGAATGTCTTCCACGAGGCAGCATTTGGCTGTGTTTGTGACACTGACAGACAGATGGAAAGAGAAATTGGAAGGAACGGGCAGGAGGACAGAGAAATCTGCAGCCAGACATAGATGGAGAAGTAGAGTAAGCACAGAGGGATTTAGGAAGAGAAAGGAGGTAATGCAGGTGCTTCTGTAAATAGGGAGTGGGAAATACAGCACAGGCAGATGTTACAAAGCAGGAGATCACACTAGCAAAATCACTGGAATTACTTAAAGAAAGGACCTTTCTGAACTGGTGGAGGACTGGATGTCTTGGAGATAGCCAGTGAAGTACAGAGTCTTTTGCCTCTGGGCCTGTGACTCCAGTCTGGTTTGAGATGGTCAGCTCAGTCACTGTCTTCATAGAGAACTGTTCATATTATATAAAACATTCTGGTCAGCATCTTGATTAAGTGGTCTCCATAAATAAGACCAAAATATGCAGGACACTAAACTTTTCTGTAACACAAGGAAGGGGTCCTGTCTGGCCAGGACTGAGGCACACGTGTTGGATAGGAAGACTTGCACATCTCTCTGTCCCAAAGCTAGAGGATTTCAGTCTCCACAGCTGTCAGTCCCGCACACGTTCACAATTGTATCTTCTTTAAATATGTGCAGAGGAATGTCCTCTATGCAACTCAGTTTTTTTAGCTCATGTGATTCTTGATTTACTTTTTGCAGGTTGGCGGCCAGACAAACACTGGGAAAGTGAGCCGAACCTTTGGAGGTGTTGGGAGAAACCTGGCAGGTGCTGAGTGGTGGTTGTCTGGGGGTTTGTGGAAACCATAGTTTATTATTACATATTATTTACATTGCAGGAGCACCTAAGCAAGTGCCAATCAGGATCAAGGCCCCATCAGGCTAGACACACATGGGGCCACCCTCCCTGCCCAAAGGCTTTGCATCATTTTAAATGACAAGTGAGAACTGCAAACAATAGAGGGGAAGGAGGGGGAGGGGGGCGCACAGCCAGGGGAAAGAAAACAAGGGCCCTCTATTACAGATAGAAAGTTAACTGGTGCATAGCACAATGTCAGCAAAGTAAAAGATCAGTTTACCAAGATCTGCTGCACAGCATAGTCACCATTAGCATGTTGGCTACTTGTTGGAACCACAGCAGATGTGGGCCTTGAAGAGGGATTTGAAAGAGTAGAGAGTAAGATCATTATATATTCCATCAAGAATGATGTCCCATGCACAAGGGCAAAATGGAAGAAAGCCTGGAGACAATAGTGGGAGGGACAGACCAAGGAGCTGCAACCATTGAGAGTAGGCCATAGGTCCCTGTAGCCCAGATTAAATATATTTGAATTGCTGGTGTACCAGAGAAAATATTTTGTATTTTTGCTTGTGACAGAGAGGAAGGGGAGGGATTTAAGGAAAAGTCCTAATCTAACCATGGAGCTGAAGTCTTTTAAAAAATCTTTTTCCATCTTTCTGATACAAGTCTGCTCTTGCCTCAGAGCAAATAGATGGGATTTCAAAAAGTGCATTTTTGCAATTGGGATGCAGGGGAAGAAACACAGTGGCCCGCTGCACCATTTCCTTCTACTCCCAGACCAAATGAGCTGCACAGCCAGAGATTCATGTGGCAGCAGATTAGCAGATCAACTTTTCCTTTTCACACTCCAGACAGAGTGATGGACACCAGTAGAGAGACCCGATAGAGGATCATACTGATAAGGTGCCAGATGTGGGGGACTGATGGATGATGAGAAAAATACAAAGGGCATCAGGAATCCCAGGAAAGGCCCTTCCTATAGCCACTCAAAAATGTCATCCTCTGAAACTTGGGACTCAGGTTTAGTCATGTGGTCCTCCACTGGAATTATAACTTTGCTCCACTGCCATCTATTTGTAGATTGCTTAAGCCGCCTTGGGAGGACTCCCTTCTTTATATCAGCTATGGGGAAGGATGAACATTCAGAGTCCATCCTACGCTACTCCAGTCATATGGTAGGTCATGCAGAAACAGCTTCTCATGGGAATGCTGAAGGTAACTTTGCACTGGGAGAAGCCTCAGTGAAGCTAGTGGGCATAAAAGCCAATTCCTTTACGGCTAAATGAGGGAAGAGTTGTGTGCCTTTTTCCTCGTGGCTAGGTGAAGAGATAGGAGCCACTAACCAAAACAGGTCACATGTAAGACCACTCAGGAATCTGAACTATGAGGGCTGCATATAAATTCAAGAGTCAGAGTTTGAGTGAGAGAAGAGTTGGAGTCAGAATATCAAAGGCTCAGACACAGCAAGAAACAACTCATGGCATGATCCTGAGAAAAAAGCTTTGCTTTGGGGAAAAGGAAAGTCTGGAAAGAGGTCTGGCACTATGTACAAACTGTCTGCTACTGCTTGATTCCTACATGGCCAAGAAAACAAGGTTTAATATTTGTTCTTTGTAAATAAATGGTACCATATCCAAGGACTAATGGACTCCATCACCCATTTCTCTTCCTTAGGGAATCAACATACAGAAACAAATATTTTCACTAACTGCTCAAGCTGAAAGGGGGTAACAATAATTAGATATCTATACATAGATAGCTGCGTGCATATAGTCTTTCTGCCCTCATCCAAATTTACACTTTTCTAATCTGTGCCATCACAGTGAATATGGTCCTGTAAGCAAACACAACGCAATTGCAAAGAGCATTTCTGGACTAGAAACCATGAACTGTCAATACTGGAAGGGGACTACTTGGTTTTCTTCAGTCCACTAACTTCATTCTGCATTTGTGTGATGGGTCTTTCTGATCACTGAGGAACAATCCAGGCATCTTTTAGAAAGAGCATCAGAAGAAAGTCAAGTGTGGATGCTTCTGTGCAACTCTAGGGACGAAATCTGTCATTCCCATTTACTAAATTATTTATGCAGCCATTGCCATGGTACCTGTGCACACTGGGTACAATGGAGTTCTTCTGATTATTGCTCAGAAAAGAAAGGGAGGAGGTGGAACAGAGAACAGTAAAGTGGACTGCTACTAAATAACCGGTACTTGTTATGTGGGGATGGCTAGAAGAGAATCCTGAGGTCAGCTGAGCATGGCAGAGAAAGGCAACTTATTCCACTGGTGACTCCTCTTCCTGTTGTAGGACATGGGAGGTGTTCTTCAGCTGGAGGGGCACAACACAGCTACCTACTGTGCAGTGATGACAGGGAGTGGGGAACTCAGCCTTGGCTTGGGAGACATGGACATCCACCAGCAGATAACAGAACATTATGTAAGGATTTCCTCTGACCTATAATCACTCACTTGTAAGAAGAAAGCATGGATGCATAACAGCAGCAAGTGTTTAAGGTGTGCGTATGTGTGAGAATGTGAGTGTAGGGGGCTGAGGGAATCTGGATAACATTATTATATGCTCAGAGTGGTTACTGCTATGCTACTGGGACATAGGCAGTCACACCCAATGGTAAGAGCTGAGGCTTGTAACCAGAGTTGTAGGGGCAGTTAGACTTCTGCCTGTTGAACAACTGGCAGACCATTGTCCCAGGCAGGGAGGGGAGGCTTAATTAGGGTGCTCTCAGATGATCAGGAGGTGTGCAGGTGCCACCAGCCTGATGGACCCCAACAGACCCAATCAAGCCCTGGCAGGGCTGCCCATTACAGCTCATGCATTCTGAAATTAGGAACAACAGGTGGAAGCCTACAGTTCGCCTCAGATGTGGGTTACTGATATGGCCCTGGAACAAGCTGCTAGCCAACCAGAGGTGCTTATTGTTATCTAGAATACATACCCCCCCTCCAATAGAATGCCACCACATTAATCCTATCCATGATATCTATGCCTAAACCCACTGGTCATAATCACTTTTGAGCTTTCAATGACTTCATGTCCACTTAGGTACCTGAAGATAACATTCCCAGCTTTGAAACCAGAATAGCATGGATAGGATTACCTCCTCTCCCCTCTACCCGCTGCTTCTACATGCTGAGCTGTGTAAACTGATTCTGCTTCTCAGCCTGGTAGGTAGGGAAGGTTTCAGGCCATTAATGGAAATGATGATTAAGTTTTGATTCATGTAAACCCCCACAGCCCCACCCTCTTTCCCCACTAATTCCACCGTTGACAAAGCAAAGCCTGCACTTACCAACTGATGGTAATTTGGATGGCAAATGCAATTAGTTTATTAGGAGGACCCTCATAGGGCTGAGAAATCTTAGGGGAAAAAAGTGGTCATTGCTCCCATTTCTATCTCCACCCTTTCCCTTCCCACAATTTGACAATGAAAGGAAAACTAAACCATTGAATGATAGATTAATCTTTGTGATCTTTGCAAAATAACCAAGAAAGAGGCCAAGTGGAAACTCAGTAAACTTCTCGCCTGATGAAAGCTACACTCTGGTGATGTTTCTCTTGATGAAATTGAGCAGAGACATGGGGAAAAAAGCTGTGGCAGAAGCAATGACACAAGCCAGTGATTTCTATAACATGTCATGTCAGCTAAGAATAGCCATCATGAGGCTGGAAATTGGTTGCTGAGCTGTCTCTGAATTCTGCATCCATGTCAGGACTAGGAGTGTAGTCACGGATGGCGGTAGCGGTAGGCAGCTTTTGCCAAAGTGGACATGACATATTGAGTTGTGAGAAATATTTTGGTAACAGGAAAATTTGAGCTGCTTATCTGAGTGATAGGTCCTATGCTTTTTGCTACCAAAAAGGGAGGGGGGTTGCCTTTTACTTTCTATGCACAGACTTAGTAGTACCATAGAAGTAGCACTTTCAACCTCTGGCAGAAGAAAGCCTGGTTGCATGTCAGTAATAGCTTCAGATAGTCATAAATGGACCCTGAAGTGAGCCTCCTCCAGTTTTCATTGGAGGGAAAGATGACTGCTCTGCAAGAAGGGAAAAACCTAAGGGAAAAGTCTGGGAAGGCCCTGGATGGATATCAGAAGACCAAATCATGGCATGTGCAGAGATATTAGATTGTTTGAAAGTCTGTGAATAGCACAGGCATAAAAACAGAGGAAGGAGGAGTAATTTGAACATCCAGGCATACACTTACCAATAGGTCCATAAATTAGGCTCCTGATGACCATAGTTAGGCCCCCTGAAGAGTTGTCCAGTTTTTTCAAAGTTCTGGCCACATAAAGTCTCCTATTGCCTAAATGAGACTTCAGGCAGCACAATTCTGAAAGTTTTGGCCATTCTGTTAAGACAGAAACACCCAGAAACTCATTGATGATGGCACAACACAGTTGCTTAGGGCCACTGCAGGTCTGTTTTTGGTGACTTCTCTAGGGCCTTGGAAGTAATTTTTTTTCCTAGCTACTCTTTCTAGGTATGTTGAACTAACCAATTCTCTTCTGATATTCATCTCAGGTTTTATATATACACAGGAATACATTTGAATGTTTGCCTGACAGCTGTATCCCCTAGGTTCTCTTGTAACCCAGATCCTTCCTGTGTTGGCACTGGGCTCATATCTTCTATATTGACCATCCTCAAAAGGGTTCAGAGAGAGGAATAACAGATACTGTGCTGAATTCAGACCAAAAACATTTGTTAAAACTAAGCCTATTAGTCACTTCTATTCAAAAGAAGTCACAGCAGTGCCAATCTTTCATATACTATAGTCTAGAGGGGTGTCCAGTCCAGGTGGTGAATACCAGTTCCATGTAGGTGTCTAACTCAGGGTTGCAGATAGGCAAAGACCCAGAGAGAGGTGGGATTTTTGACACACGCATCTCTTCAGCATGCTTTATTGTCCAGCTTAGGTACACACCCTTTCTCTCCCTCACTCAGCATCTTGACTATTGGGAAGTGCCTAATTCTCTTCATTTACCAGAGAGGGAAATTCAGTACCTCACTTGGCATCATGGATTCTGCTGAAGGAGCTGGATCCCCAAAATTATACTACAGCAATGTTAAAAAAGTCACCTCAACTAATTCCCTTGGTGAAGCTGGGTCTTTGGCCGTTGCTCCCTAGTCCCACTAAATCATTAAGGTGTGGAGGCATTTCATTTTATTCCCTAGGCCCTCCAGCTAATCAATAAGCAGCAATATTGAGCTTGAAAGGGAGTCAACAGCAACCTACCTGTGTGCGAAGGACAAGCTAGCCTGATGGGAAAGTGGAGGGTTATAAATAAAAGGGAAAACTGAGAGAACCTGAAAGGCTTACTTGCCCTAGCAAAAGTTGCTGCTGGTTTGCAAGCCTAAATCTAAGGGCTAGAGCCAACATTGATGGTTCATCTACATCGCAGTACCTGAGTCTGATCAGAAGAGTGTGGCAGGTAGACAGACTGCATTCTAACCCATTCACAGGGCAATGGATCCAGCTGCTTCTGTTCTAACTGTGCTCTGCACTTTGCTAGGTATCCAGGTTCAAGCAGCATCTGTGCATGGCCCCGGTAGTATGTATTGATGGAAACGTGCCAATTGCCACAATCCAGTACGTCTGTCAGATTGCCAGAGAGCACAAGGTACCAGGTAAGGGAAAAATCACTAACAGTAGGTCCCTTTGGGCATAACAACATGTGTGCTGAGACATGCTGTGTAACATGTAGAGTGCCTTCAATTCTTCCTTATTTCAAAAGCACACTATCTTATGACTTGGGTTAGTTCTTCCCCCTCTTTTTTCCTTATGTTTTAATTTATTCCTAGTTTATTCTGTCTTATATCTTACACCAGATCTGATTTTTGTGTGGGTAATATCTATATCCTCTAGTGCCCACTGAAAGTCAGGAGGGGTGAGAGTAAAGAACCAATATGGGCACTTAAGGTGAAGACAGAAGTGACAATTTTTGCCTGATCTAGCCCCTGGAAATGCTCTACAGCCATGACCAAACAGAAGTGCACAGCTGCCGAGCACTTTAAAAAGACCTGATCCCATGAAAATCTGAACCCTCATTGCATGAAGGTTCAGATGAGGATGCTCCAAAATGGAGTGGCTTCAGTAACTTGTGTCTGCACTGCCTCCCAACCCTGGTGCTGTTTTCAGAATGGGAGGGGGGAAAGGGAGCAGAGGGAGTTTGATATCGGTTTTTTTTCAGCCAGCACTGGAGGGTGGGGGTCCAATCCACCCACCCCACCCTCCAGCATGGGCTGGAGAACCCCCAGAAAGAGCCCCCTCCCTTTCTGAAAACAGTGCTGGCTCTGAGAGGGGGGAGGGGCATTGGTAGGGGAGACCAGCTACAGGCTCGCAGCCAGAAGCTGAATTCTCCAACCCGTGGGACCCTACAGTGAACTTCTAATGGGTCCAGGGGATCGTTGTAACCCAGGGCGCTTCCTGCGAAGTGCCATGAGTTACAACAGGGAGCTGCTGCTTTGTCTGTGCCTGTAATTCCTCCTGTGCTTTGAATACTGGAGCATTTATTGAAACAATAAGCACTACCTTATATTTTTAAAGGATTTGTTCACTGCTTCACATGAAATACTTCAATCCCTCTTGTTTTGTTGAAGACTTTTCATAATGCTTCTTCACACCTCAGACTTTCCACCTAGCTTCTTCAAAAGCAAACTCTGAAGGGGAAGAGGGAGGTATAATTCTCAGGACTCAGCATAAACCCTCAAAACAGTAGACAAACTGGCAAATGAGCAGGAACGTTCAAGCTAAAAATACTTTCCTAACTATGTCTTTTATCATAGCATCCCAGAGCCAGAAACAATCTAATCAGAGTTGCAGTAAAAAGGTAGATTATTAAGACTGCCTTGCCATGAACAATAAGTCTAGATGCTGATAAATTGTAGCTACCTCAGCATGGTAAACATCATAGTAAGTCTTTTAAATAGCTATTTGCTCTGATGGAGGAAGTATATTCTAGTAGTTAACTAACTGCAATGTCGTTTTGAAGTGTGCTATGAGCCAACAGATGAGAACAAGGCCTCTAAGCCGTTCCTTTCAGAGAGCTGGAGAGCACTGGCCTACATCTCCCCCAACCTGCGAGAACTAAGAGCAATAAACCGGACCCTTGGACACCCTGTGCCAGCAGGTACTGTACACTGAGAGGGCAGCAAGGGAAAAACTTCCAGATGATCTAGGCTCTCTGGCATGTCCAGACCAGCCTGCACGTGTGGTATGCAACACTGCAGACTCATCTGCAGCACCATACACTGCACATACCACACACGTAGGCATTCCCCATGCTGCTGATTTGCAGCATGGGAAAACCTGCAGTGGAAGAAAGCAGAGTGGTGCGTGTGGCGGCAGCATGTGCCACCAGAAAGCGGAACCTGGCCAGCTGGAGCCATGCTCCGATGGCCAACCAGGCTTCCTGCTGCCAGGTTCCCACCACTGGAGCCTGACCCCAGATAAGGCTGCTGGGGCCAGCCTCCCCTACCCAACCTGGGACAACTTGTTATATGCCAGAGCGTGCCAGAGTACACATGCATGGGTGTTTCCAGGGAGAAGTAACAGCGGCACATAGTGTGCCACTGCTATTTTTACTCTGGGAAATGCACATGCGTGCTCATGTGGATGCGCCAAGAGAAGCTCCACTGCAAATCGTCTGTGTACTGCTTAGGCTTAACCAGCACTTTCCCAAGCTGCAACACTATCAGTCTGTCCTGGAGACACCAGAATAATTCACTTTGATTACAAAAGTATTGATGGTAGCTTCCCAAATACCAGGGAAGGCCAGTGCTAGTCAGGACTGCAGTGAACTCACATAGAAGTTATAGCTCATCCAAAGGAGGAGGAGCTTGTAACCATCATGTGTGCTCTGAGAAACCATGCGCAGATCTTTCCCTGTTATCATTTGAGCATCTTTATTTTTTTAAAACAAGTATCTTGAAACAGCTATTACTGGCTACCTAATAAGCCTTTCACCTTGGGTGAGACAGGTTAAAATGTGGTGAGAATTTATGAATGATTTTGGTGTAGCCCACCTCAAAATCTGCCTGTACCCCACAAAGCTCATTCACATGAAACACAAGACAGACTCATGCATCAGATGGACTCCCACCAGTCCCAAAACGGGAGTCCCTGTTTTCATGACTTTGCTCAGCCAACTAAACAGAATTACCAGTTTATTGCAAGAGTACCACACTCTGATGGAACATATATTCATGCTGCTTCCTTCACAGACCATGAGCTGGCACTGATAAACTGACATCAAGGCACATATCATGCTTTATGACTCCAACATTTTGTCCCAGGGTATAATCCTGTAAGAGGCATTTCCTTGCTTCACAGTGGACAGACAATAAGGAGGGCTATGATTGCAACAGTAGGGAGGGGGAAGGATTGCAGTCAGTAATGCAAAGTACAAGCAGCTCCACATCAATGGAAAGCTCAAGTCAGAAGTTTTGTGGTCTGATGCTTGCAGTTCATAATGGCTTCCCTCCCCCACACCCTTGCTGTCTAAAGACCTGCCATCAAGGCTGGAAGACGTTGTCAGGACTGCGATGACCTTGGCCTGCCCCTTGCTGACACAGCTGTGCTGCGTGGTGGTAACACTTGGGCCTCACGGAGTGTTACTGTGCGGCAGGAGCATGGGAGGGAGTGTGTCTCTTCACCCTGGACCACACACGCAGGTAGGGGCACACGAGTGGCAATGGATTAGTAATCAGGCCTTTGTGTCTGGCAGGGGAAACCCCGTGTATCTGGGTCCATGAAGGCAGTTTTCTTTAAGTGTTCCTGGGGATAACTATTCTTCTGTTGTGGTTTAGTACCCACTGGGGTCTTGGGGCTTAAAGCCCACTTTATGGAAACGGGAGGCTCCTTCCTAGCTTGCTTCTGCAGCCCTATGGCTGAAGGCAGGTGAAACTTGGGGGCATCCAAACCCCAAGCCTCCAGGCTTGGGCCTGCACATAGGATGCCTGCCAAAAGACTTTGGAAATATCTGAAACTCCTGGTGGGGGTGGAGGATGTTTGCTGGTTGTAGGGCCACTTACGGTTCTGGACTCCCTCACAGATTAGGACTCAATTTGGCTTGGAACACATTTTTTTTTGAAGAAACGTCCTTTGTGTTTGAGTCATCCAAGTGGCATTGAAACCTGGTGAAGCTTTGCTATCAGTTTATCGGTCCTTGAGAGATGGGAAGGCTTGGAGGGTTAGCAAGGGAAACAGCCTTCCATCCTTATACATTGGGACCTTCTCTGCAGAATAGTGACAAAAAGCAGTTTTAAACTGTGCTTTCCTGGGCATTTGAGAGTGTAAGATTAACAACTCCCCCTCCACCCCCCATGAATATATCATAATAAAACTTGAGTGGACAAATGCATGGGGAAAATGTATTTCACACAGGTTAAAGGGGGGTAAATAGCACCCTGTTCAAATTCACAGATGACACTAAGATGTGCGGAGAAGTGGGCATGCTAGAAGGATAGGCTGCAATCGGACCTAGACGGGTTACAGAGGTGGGCAGATAAGAACAGGATGGGTTTCAACACTGACAAGTGCAAGGTGATGCACCTGGGGAGGAAGAACCAGCACCATACCTACAGGCTGGGGAACTCCCTTCTCATCAGTGCAGAGGCAGAAAAGGATCCTGGATTCAGTATTGAAGCCAAGATGAACATGGGTCAGCAGTGTGGGGATGCAGTCAGGAAGGCCAACCACACCTTGTCATGCATCCACAGATGCATCTTAAGCAGGTCCAAGGAGGTGATCCTCCCCCTCTATGCGGCACTGGTCAGGACACAGCTGGAGTACTGCGTCCAGTTCTGGGCATTGCACTTCAGGAGGGATGTGGACAGCATGGAGAGGGTCCAGAGGAGGGCCGTTCACATGATCAGGGGACAGCAGGGCAGGCCCTATGAGGAAAGGCTACGGGACCTGAACCTGTTCAGCCTCCACAAGAGAAGGCTGAGGGGGGATCTAGTGGCCTGTTATAAACTAGTCAGAGGGGACCAGCAGGCATTGGGGGAGTCCCTGTTCCCCCGAGCACCACCAGGAGGGACTAGAAATAATGGTCACAAGCTGGCAGAGGGTAGATTCAGATTTAACATCAGGAGGCGCTACTTCACGGTCAGGGCGGCTAGGATCTGGAACCAACTTCCAAGTGAAGTGGTGCTGGCTCCTACCCTGGGGGTCTTCAAAAGGAGGCTGGATGAACACCTTGCCGTGGTCGTTTGACCCCAGTACTCTTTCCTGCCATGGCAGGGGGTTGGACTTGATGATCTGCTCAGGTCCCTTCTGACCCTACCAACTATGAAACTATAAAGCACAGCCAAAAAGAATTTGACTTGATACACACATAACACATTATTTGGACTTTTAAGTAGTGGTGCAGCTTTGTATGTGATCAGCCAAGTCACATGTTGCCTCTTGACCTGAGCAGACTTCCAGTAATGCCCCATCTTCTCTCTTTTTCTGCAGAATGCTGCAGGCCAGCTGTGTGCTGCACACTACCCAGCAGTCCCTGTCTCCGGGGAGGAGATTGTGAATGTCTCAGGAGCAGGTGACAGGTATATTGCTAATGAACCAGAGAGGAGATACACCTGTGGCAGCCCCTTTTTCCCTCCACCTGAATTCCACTCTACAATTCTTTAATACTACTGTCAAGATAAAGTTCACTCTCAGGTTTGGAAATTAGGTACTAAAACCATAAGACAAAGGAGAGGTGAATGCTGGGGGGGTGGGGAGACGATGGACAGACTGTGCTCCAATATTTCCCCTAAGCATTTTGAAGCTAGTTTGGCCACTTATTTTCATGGAATAGGCATGAAGCTATATCACAACATCCCAGAGTTTGGTAGCATATCTAGGATGCAATGGTTTGGGCTGACAGATGTTTTCAAGATGGCAGCTGGCCAAAGTACCACAGCACTAGTAAAAGCAAAGTCAGCTACCTTAAATCAAAGCTGAGTCAGTCTCTCTCAACTGGAAGTGGGGTTTGGCCTTCACTGTGGCTTTTGCTAACAGCAGGGTTTGCCAGTGCCAGGATAGGCTGCCACAAGCAAAGGAATTGCCTCACAGGAGCAATCACACCTAGAATTGTGCTGCTGGCTGTGGTCAAAATCCTGTGTTCCTGAAGAGTCCTTGCCATAACTTACCTATGTATTCATGCACTGTTGTACAAAGGGATAGGAAGAGACAATTTTTACTTATTGCCTTACATCCTTTAAGAATAAGCTCTTATTATTCTCCTCTTAACTTGTGTATGCACGTCATGCAGTCATAATTATCCAGCTCTTGATTCCTAAGCTGTAGTAATTGACTCTGACTTCATGCTGCCATGATCTGTGCAGATACTGCAAGTACAAAAGGTTTCCCCTTTAGTTTTCTACCTTCATTTGCCACATATTTGACCAGGTGCTAAGCCTGCCATTTTTTCACCCTGGCAGACAGCAGGGAAAGCTATTGGATTTTTTTTGCAAACCTTAATTATTCCAGTAACTTCTTTTGTCTAGACTAAGAACACAGATAGATGTACGAAGAACCTGGGATAAAAGAAGGGCTTTGCGGTACATCAGCTGCTCTGCAGTAACTGCCCATGTGTATGCTCTTGCTTCATAATAAATAGAAGCTAAACAGCTTAGCCCTCAATGAAAGAGGGACGAGTATCCTCATTTAGCTTTTACTTACTATGAGACATAGAGAATGCATGCAAGCAGCTGACACACGGCAAAGCCCCATCTCCTATTATTCTGCGGTAAATAACCCTTGTGTTTCTAGTGAGTCCTCATATGCTCATCCTCCTACCCTCTCTAAACCAGGCATTCTCAGCCCGGTGCTCGCAAGCACCATAGTGCTCTTGTGATTTTATAAAGTGCTCTCCAACAAGTCCAACAACAGTGCTCAAAAGCACTTGCAGTCTTGTCAAGAATCACATTGAAAGGCATAATTGAAGATGATCATTATAGCTATTTGATTTTCTTTTAATGCTCCATGAAAAAGGCTGAGTCATCACAGTGCTCATTAATGAAAAAAAGTTGAGGACCCCTGCTCTAAACAATGGCATTGCCCCTCCCTGGATCATTTCTACCTCAGCCCCAGTACCCCACAGGTCAGACCACACTGCTCAGTGCTATCATTATGAACAGTCTAATTTTTGTCGTGTTATTTTCTCTTCCTTCTTATATCGATTTAAGATTCTCAATCAGTGGTTGAGACATTTTTGGACTTGAGGCACCCCTTGGGAAATGCCAGCTCTTAGTTTTGACTCTTTTTTTTTTGACTGAAGAAAGATGGTAGAGCAATTCTTCTGTTGCAAAGAACTCAGAAAGACCATATGGGCAGAATTATTTTAATACTACAGATTCATATGTGAAAAGTGTAATCTTACCTGGTGAATCATATTTGCACACCTAACAGTGCTAATGTTGTGCGACAACCCACAGCACCCTTGAATGGATCTCTAGGTACCCCAGGGCACCCTGGTTGAGGTGCTGTCCAGCTAGCTGGCTGCTTGGTAGGGCTGTGGCAACTGTTTGCTCCCTGGTTTCTGTGATAGCATAACAGTACATGTCTGTACATGGCATTGTTAAGGAAAGATTCCCCCACATTATTTATTCCAAGCCTCAGGAGCTGCTGAAAGATTGAACAGTGATCACAGCCCACAAGTCTCCCTGCTTTTGTTAGATAGAAACAAACAGGTAATTAGCCTGAGTATGACATGGAAAATTTCCCTCCCCACCCACTGCAGTGTAATGAGAAGCACCTGGAGCCTCTGTTTGCCAGATCAGAAGGCTATTTTAATCCTGACAAGAAGGTCCCCTTTGCCCATCACTGCTAAATTGAGCACTTGCCTGCACAGAGCAGGGGCAATCTGCAGGCTAGATGATGCCCTCCTGTGCTGTAACGCCACCTTTATTAGGGAGAGAGGACCCTCAGGGACCAAACAAGCTTGGGCTCTTCACACTTAGAGACCCTGTGCGGGTCCTTATGCACGGGACAGCCTGGGTGCTCTGCCTCAGGGACCATCAGAGAAGCCCCTTCTCTGATAGGTTGCGTGGCTACTTTGACTAAAGTACTTTCAACAATGTGCGCGCTAGCTCTTGACTTTCTGTAAACACCCGTGTCATCATCACAGGACATGCAACTCCCGATTGGCCCGCCTCACTCTGTACCTTTGTCTCACTCTCACTTTTTTCTCCTATGATCTTTGTCACTGTCCTGTTACTGTTGAGCCTAGGTAGACTTTTCAGGCCCCTCGCTGTATGTTCTATAGACATGGTTCCCAAGTTTTTTTTTAATTGAAAAATTTAAAATTGCTGAGGGTCTCAGCTGGCCACTTCATAAACTTTTTTTTTGTTCTACAAATCAAAGCACACAACTCATATTTTAATATCAGTAGTCTTACCTTACAAGTACAGATCTTCTCGATTGTTCCACAACCTTTCTGCCGACCCCCTGAATGGAGCTCGCGGACCAGTGGTGGTCTGTGGACCGCAGTTTGAGAACCCCTGCTCTAGATGTTGTGGATGGACATCATGACAGATTTCCTCCCTGCTGAAGTTGAAGTCACCAGAATGAGCCACTGGCAACTCAGGCAAATTAAAATCATTCCCTCCAACTCCCAGCTCCCTACTCTCATTTTAATTATTCCCCACCTCCATTTTCAAACATCTTGGGAAAAACAAGTGTGCCTTGCAGTCTGAAAAGATGACTTTCATCATCATCATCATTTACTACTGCCTCAAAAAATCATAAACCCATTTATCTACCTAATGCAGAGGTAAGCTAGTGAAGTACTATCCCTCTTTTGTAGATAGGAACTGAGGCACAGAGAGATGTAGTAACCTGCTCACAGTCATATGAGTAGGGTTGGACTCTAGCATGAGTGAACTGGGCAGCCACCTGGGGCCTGGACAGAAAGGGGGCCCGAAAATGGTAATTTTTTGTTTATTATCATCAACATCTCTGGCGAAGGGGAGGCCGACACTAAAAGTTTCCCTGGGGCACCAGGAGTCTAAGTACGGTGCTGCATATGAGACCTGTGTTGTAGAGGCAGGTCACGAACCCCAGTCTCCCGAGTTCTCATGTACTGCTTTAATCACAAGGCTCTCTCTCTTTCCTCCTCTCCTTTCTTTGCCTCCCCCCTCAAAGTTAGAAGTGACATGCTCATGACAACATGAATGGCACTTTTCTGCTGTAATACTTGGTTTATCAATGAGAACCTATGACAGACCTGGTTAGAAGAAAAAAAAAGTATTCTTTTTCTCAAATAAAAAGAAATAGAACAAAGCCCTTCTTTTGTTCCAAATATTTTCAGTGTTTTGTTTTTGGTGGGAAATTTCAAAATGAAGTGAATCACATTTTTTAAAGCTTTTTGCTTAAATTTAAGTTTTCATTTCCACTTTTGATTTGTAACAGGTTCTTTCTTTCCATTTTCCTTTCCCCTCACATTAAATATTTTCATTGAAAAAGGGGGTGGAAAAGGTAAAGCACAGAGGGAAGAAACCCATTTTCTACATTTTTAGCTTTTTGCCCAACAGGGAAGAGTGGGGGTAGGGGGAAGTACATGACAAAGTGAAGGGTTGGAGCGGAAGAACCTCACTTTTTTTTTCCCATCTAGAAAAACATGAAAGGATACCAAAAAAAAGTAGTATGAGAAAGCAGAACTTTTTCCCATTCCAGACTTCTCTGATTGAAACAGTAGTTTTTCCTCTAACTTTTTCAAGTGATGAAAAACCAGGAGAAGAGAAAGCCCCACTCTTTATAGAATTAAATCTCCCCCTCCCAGCTCCTGTTTACATGGCTTAGAGAATTATTAATTTGCCTCTGCAATTTCCGTGGGATTGCCAAAACAGCCCTTCCTTTCTCTTCACAGTTTAATCGGAGGAATAATCTCTGGCCTGCTAGCTGGGTACGACACAGATACCTGCATCCGGATGGGCCTCCTCTCTGCAAGCTTTTCCATCTGCTCACGTGAGCCCATCTCCCAGAAGATCAATACTTTCAGTGTGAGCTTGGAACAGGTCAAAGCTCGAAGCTGGCCAGAGGCAAAGACATGTAGGATGGACTAGAGCTTCTGTGCCAGGGTGCTTTCGACTGCCACCTCTCTCTTTCAGCCACACATTAAATTTGGTATTTGTTCCTTTTGAGGAGGAGTGGATAATCTGGATTGGGTCCAAACTACAGTGATTATAGCTGGCTGTGTGCAGAAGATTTATGACAATATTATTCGGGCCATCCTCCCAGATTTCCCAGTGCAATACCACCCAGAGGCCACAAAATCAGGTTGCTTAACCCCTCAGATTGCACTATAAGGCTAAAGTACAGATGATCAGAAAGCCCAAGGCTGTATCGATTCAGTCTTTGCAGGTTAGTCTAAACTGTAGAGATTAAACTGAAACAGAAATGACTGGATAGTTACCTTTGATTCAGGAAAAGCAGTCACATGCTTGCAGTAGTTCAGGCCAGAAGCCAGGCGGTGCTAGCGTAGGGCTCGCTGGCTGTGTGTTCACTTCCTCTTCCTGCTGCCCCCAATGTCTCTGGGATTTGCAGTCCAGAATCACAACAGCAGGACTCTGCAGAGTTGCTCATCACTTCCTCTTCCTGCTTCCAGGTGCTTCTGGGATTTGTAGTCCACAGTTGCAGCCAACACAAAGTTTGAGCAGGGGAAGAGGTGTTTAACGCTCATCCCTGGCCCCAGACGCCAGCTGTAGACTGGGCTGCATCCCCAGCCAGGCTTCCCCCCGCAACCCCTTGTCAGCCAGCCCTCACTGCTCCAGCTAGGGAGCAGAGGAGTGGGCTGGCCCTGCCCTCTGGAGCAGAAAGCACAGCCCAGTCTAGGGCTGGAAAGCATGGTGGGATGCTGGGGGACTCTGATTTAACTTGAACAAGGAAAGGGTCTGGGACAGAAGTTTCATAAACCAGTTTGACCCAAATCATTTAAGTCTGATACTACATTCAACCAGATTTATCTTAAACCAGTTTCAGCTATTCTGAAAACTGGTTTATGTGCACTGAGCTTTTGTTTTGTTACAGGTTTAAACCAATCTCTGATGACTTAAAGCAGTTTACATGTAACTTCTGTACCTAGCCCAGATGACCACCTTTGCCTACCCTTAGTCATGTAGGAGTTGCAGCAAACCAGACTCAGTTGTTTTTTCTACACCCTGTCTGAGAAATTTTGTTTTCCCATCCAGCTTGGTCTCTATCAGCCTGTCCCTTCTCAAGTAATAGTCAACAGTCTCCAGATTTTTAGTGACCCCCACAATGGAGGCTGGCAGGGAAGCAAGCCCAGGGACTCCATATAAGACAGCCAAAATTAGTTTTTCATCAGGTGCTGAATCCCTGAGCTGCTCCCTGTCACATCTCTCCTTGAAGGTATTTTTTTCTCACTCCTCTTGTGAGCTCTCCTCTACTTATCCAGACAGCTGCCCTTCCTCTGAGACCATAGGCGGTGAAAGCGGGGGGGTGAGGGGGCTAACAGGGCTTAGCCCCCCGCAAACACAGGGCAGAGGTAGGGCTGCAAGGCAGCTTGGCTGAGTACTTCTGGTGGCTGCAGCAGGGGTGAGGAGGGAGTGGGGTTGGTGCTAGGGGAGGGGCAGGCGCTGCACAGCCGGTAGGGCGCAGGATTGAGCCATGAGTGGCTCATCTAGGGGCATAGCTTCTGCTACTACACCCCAGGAGGCACGGGAGGTGCATGTCCCTGCATCTGCACAGGATAGGGCATGCTACTGCTGTGGGCTGCAGCACTGGGAGGAGGCTATGGGGGGAGGGGTTGCAGCCACCCCAAAGTTTGCTGTAACCCACCCGACCCCCCTCCCAGAGCCACCGCCACTGCCACCCACCCTGAACTCAGCCCAGCCCTGCCGACAGGAAGAGTCCAGCGCTGCCCCGGCCCCAGGCAACAGCAGCAGCCTGCCCTGGCTTTGCACGGTTCCAGGGGAACACGCCCCTGATGCCCCCTGGGATGTGACGTGTGCAGTGGCGGGAGCTGCCACCCCCTCCCCACGCCCCCCAGATGAGCCACAGCTTCATCCCACACCTTGCCCCGATGCAGGGCAGGTGCAGGGGTCCTGGGGGCTCCATTGCCTTTGGCCCAGCAACACAGCTGAGCCTGGCCCCACTCCAGCCCCCGGCTCCAGGGTCCCCTGGGCAGTGCAGGGCCAGAGCCAGTGCAGGACTGAGATGCAGTGGATTCATTGGTGCAGGGGGCACCGGCACTGGGCAACGACCCTGGGCACAGAGGAAAGGGGGGCCACACGGGTGCCGTGGGCCCCAGCCCCAGCCCCAATCCTGATCCTGGGCCCAGCTTGGCTCCACTGTCTCTTGATCCCTGCTTGGTCCCAGCCCCAGTCCCTCCCACCCCCACTCC
>NW_017729022.1:75609661-75638296 GCF_001723915.1 Gavialis gangeticus
TCAGCACCCCCACCCCAAAATTTTTTTCTCCCTCTGCCTCTGTCTGAGGCCCCACAGATCCCCCTTCTCTGTAGGCTGGCCCAGCAGGAAGATCTTCTTTTGCTGCCTCACCAACTCTCCCAAGTGATAATCAACACAGTTGCCCTACCCCAGCTCTTCTCTCAGGCCACAGTCTACTGTCACTTCCTATGTATAAGGCTTCCTACTTCTCATACGGGGAGCTTGCCTATCCGCCCCCTTAACCAGTCTCCAACTGCTGGCCTTTCTCCTTCTTAAATCTAATCCTCACAGGTGTAGCAAGTGGGACTACTAGAACATGGCTGCTATCCCCAGGACTCCTCTTCCTTAAAGGCACTTGCCACCTTATGCAGACAAAGTTCTTTGGGTACATCTGATATCTTTTATTAGACCAACCCAAATAGTTGCAAAAAATTTCCTTTGCAAGAATTTTTCCAACAATTTGAGTTGGTCTAAGAAAAGATATCAGATTTACCCGAAGAACCTTGCCTGCGTATGTCCTTAGACCAACATGGCTACAACCTACACCCTTGTCACCTTATTACATGTACCTTCTTGGAAAACTTAGGGTTCTTCCTGTTGTATTCCCAGAGAGTAGACTTACAAGCAAAGGAGACTGGTCATTCCTTCAGCTCAGAGCTGAACCAGGCTCTTTATATATCAGGCCTGCTCAGCTAGCCATTCTCTCCTCAGGAAGAGCCTTTCTGAGAACCTGGCAAAACAACGGATACTTGAGATAAGCAACTTCTACCTGGGAAGGTTTGAGAGCCGTCCTTAAGCCAAACAGCCTTTGACATGGCCCAGATACCAAAATAGAGCATTGGATGCTGGGCTCTAAATATGTAGAAATTCCTCTGGTCCCCACTGCAGCCTGAGTGCTTTGGAAACACTAATGAATGCAACCTTACTACATCCAGTGAGCCAGGAAGGTACGGTACTATCTTTATCCTGTAGAAGGGAATATGAGGAATGGAGATGAAATGACTTTCCAAAGTTGTAGTGAGTCTGTGGCAGAGGTGACAATGGAAACAAAGTATGTCCAGCTTCTCTATCCAGTGCCTTAAACACAGGATTATTCTTCCACTTGTGCCCTTTCTGACATCCAGCTCTTTATTGCTTTTATGTTATTACCTTATTGCTGAGGGCAGTTGCACATTCATTTGTTTATAGGTGCAATCCATAAGCTTCAGGCAAGTAGCTAATGCAGACTGTATGACTATGCAAAGCTTGAGTACTCAGTGTTATATTGTATAAATAATACCTGCCATTAATATTTAATGGAGTGATCGTCTGACCATTTTAGCAAATAAACCTTTAAGAGGGAATACACGTGCTCTGGCTCCAATGATTTCAGTGCTACCAAAGCTGCTGAAGAGGTCTATACTAACACACTGCTAGACACGAGCAGGTACATAGGACTATACAGTCCTACTTAATGAGTAGCCTCCCAGCTATCTGTGCTACTAGCTTAATTCCCATGCTGAAGGCAAGGACTGTTTAAGCATTGGGTCAAAATGTCAAAAGTCCCCTCTGAGCCCAGCAGCCAGGGTCCTTAAAGTGTGCAAGGAAATGAGGTGGCCACTGGCCAGAAGTGTCCAGTCACCTTTGCCTCAACCGCCCAAATAACCAGGTCTGGATTTAAATCTGGGCTAACTGGGGGCAGCCTGTAGCATGAGTCCTGAGTGATGCTCAGACTCATGCCTTGGGAGATGTAGCACAAACCCTGCAGTGGTGCCCTCTGAGCACTCCCTCCCCTGCTCAAATCACTCTGAGGTCACATGTGAAAAGGCTCATGATGATTTTAACCCACAGTCTCTAACTTGCATTACAAGAAGAAATGGAGCAATTCCAAATGCCAAGATGCCACCCAGGAGGTCTGCAAGTCAAACTAAGGTACCTGATCCACAAACGTTGTCTTTTTCAGCTCCAGCTTTAACAGGCCAGTGTTGTTCAACGTCCCATTCCCGGTCCATGGGGATGGTGGCTGTGTGCATCACGCTTCTTCACTGGCGCACTGCATATAGACTGCAATAGGGGCACAGATGTGGGTGTAGGTGCAGTCATCCTCCGGTTCCAGTTCAGCAGTTCAGATCAGCCATTCAGCAGCTAGGCCAATTTAGCTCTTCTCTCCATTATGAGCACTGGTAGCTGTGCTTTGCATCACCAGAGGCACACTTTTTTCAGAAATGTAGTGGCCGGGAAGCTCATATTTCACTTAAGCCAGTGGTTTTCAAACCTCCTAAAGCCAAGGAACATTTCCAGATTATTTTTGTGCCGTGGAATCCCACCCCTGGCTCCAGGAGCTGTGTGAGCTGGTGCAGAGCCAGGTGACCCGACTCAGCAGTAGTGGTGTACCACCTCCCAGCCCACTCTGCCATCTCCCCCAAGCTCTTTGCAGAACCTATCCAGGAACCCCACAATGCCACAAAACAGTTTGAAAACCACTGACAGGCTATTTCCTCCCGCCAGAGGGTATAACACCGCTGGCAAAACAGCCAGTACTCACACTGAAGTTTCTTTTCAATCTGGAAATTTGGCAGTAACAAAGGAGCAGGCTGTGCATGTAGGACTCTAGTGCTGAGCAGTGAGATTTAGAGGGGTCCCTGGCTTTCCTCCTAGGTTTTCTTTTGCATAGCATCTGACTGGAACTGATAACCACCCTGTACCATATTGGCTATGAACTCCACATGTATCATTGTGAGGACAGAGAAGGGGAAAAAAGCTCTCAGAAACTGTCAGTGAGTTACAATCCCCGCCTCGCTTTTCAATATTTCTTTTCTATTTTCGATTTCAAAAATAGAAGCAAAAGGCTATTTTCAGAGGTGTTTCTAAATAAGAAAAGATCAAATTTCCACCCTCCAGAAGACTGGATGATGCCAGGCCAGAGTCCTCATCTTCTTGGTGCTCAGGCCTAGGCCCAATACGCTGAAACAAAGCATGAAGCTTGAGGGTGAAGAGCAATGCTTCTCTGGCACAAGAGAGCTGCCTACTGCCAAACTAAAACACATTTCTAGAAGAGTCAAAAAAAGGTCATTTCTAGGAACACATTTCCTGGTCCCAACCATGAGGAATAAACTACAACCTCGAATATCATCATCATCATCATCATCATCTTCCATTCCACATGTAATGCTCACTCCCTTACCTGCGATCACAAACACACATAGCACAGAAGACATAGATTATTAATAATAATAAAAAAAATTAACCTCACTAACCCTCTTAGTGTTTTCCCTTTGGAGAGAAAAAGAGTGAAGCACAGGACAGCATGTGCCAAATGCTAGTCATGTTGCTGATACCCTTCTGGGAAGCACTCAGACCCCAGGGACAGGAATACCCTAAGAACCTGAAGAGAATACCAGCCAAAAAAGAGGGATTAGTAATGGTGGAAGATGAACCCTGGTGGTTCTAGGTTGTTGAGGTACAGTTAAAATCTAAATGAGGTCAAAAAGTGCTCTCTGATGGCAGCCTGAAAGCCCAGGTGAGGTGACCTGGTGGCTTCAGTCCTGTTCCCAATGGACAGATATCCACATCATATAAAACTGTCCTCATCGCTGGCACTGATGATAAGTGACAGGATAGAGATTGACTGGGCCATGGAGACATCTCTCTCACTGGCAGTGTTTCCTCTGGAAGCACACTAGTATGGCATCATGATGACACTGTGGCTGCTTATGCTTTGTGTCTTCTCTGGACATAAATTTCCAGCTTTGGGGCTGTCAATCCATTACGTTTCATAAGAGAAAAACTCCTTGGGTACTAATAGGTAAATCATACTTTTGCCCAGAACCTGCATTTTCTTTTTCTTTTTTTTGCTGTGAAAAATGTACGGACCAGATTGGCCAGTTTTTGATTTGGATCATATTTCCTTGCTGCCCCTGGTGGAAGGGGGCTCGTCCCTGTGCTCAAGATTGGGACTGGGGCCAACCCTATGGCTAAGAAGAGTACCACTCAGCAGTCACCACCATGGAGCATCTCAAGGGAGAGCCTAGTCCAGTAGCATAATAGGAGTAGCAACAGTGGGCACATCTACATGTGCACTTTAATGCGCATTAGCCTATTTTAATGAGCATTAAAGCATCACAAAAAAAACCCATGCTCTTTAGCTAATGCACATTAAAATAGGCTAATGTACCTTTATGTAGTGCCTCATAATGGAGGTACTAGATTTAATGCGCATTACCTAAAGTGCATTAATGAATGTGTAGACACACCCAGTTTTGCCTGTGGACGCAGTGAAAGACAGAGAGAGTACCTAGTGGTGACAGTGTGTAATCAATCATCTTTGGTATTTAAAAATATATGCTTTTAAAAGGTACCTCAGAGACCAAATTACCCCCTTCATCTTATACATCTCTTTCCAATCTTCCCCAGTCATACACAAACAGTTTGCCAGCAGACCCACTTTGTAAGCAGACTCCCGCCTGCAAAAACCATTTAACCAAAAGTTTCCAGGCGCACAATTGGAAAAGATTATGCTAGATAGGCACACGCAGGTCCAGGCACATACGCACTCAGGGATAACTTGGGTGTTGTTCGTGAGAGGGGAGTGGGAGAGTCTGGGGTGGCATTGAATGGGGGGAACTTTGTAAGCAGCATCAATCAGATTTGATGGCATCAGGTGAAAGCTAGGATTTCAGTGATGCTGACAAGCAGAAAGAGGAGGTGGGATGGGGTTGGGTACATCATGATTATAAAAAGGTTTCAGCAAGCCACACAGAGCAAGAGGCTGCTCTGATCTCTGATCTGCCCTACAAACACGTGGGTTGGGCAGAGGAACACCAAGCACCTGAGACAAGGAGCTGAAGCCTAACGATGAAGATTTATGCACTGACCATCCTTGCTGCCCTCCTGGTACAGTCCTCTGTCCTGGTTCAAGCTGGGGTGGGGTGGGGTGGGAAAGAATCCGCAGCTCCAGAGAAGGAGCTTGTGGCAGAGAAAGCAAGAGAAGCATCTCCGCCATCAGACAGAGGAGATGACTTGCCAGAAAGCAGCACGGCAAAGAGTCCATCTCCTGCAAGAGTGTGGAAGGTAGCAGGGGACACGGCCAGGTCCCACAGCAAACCAGCGAACAAGCCACAGCTGGGAAGCAGCAAACAGAATGGCACTAGCAAGCAGCAGAGACCCCAGCCACAGCAGCCCCTCAGGGCCAAGAGTAATGGACTGAGCAATTTCTTGAAAGGCCATGGGAAATTCAATTCTGACACTGTGAGTATAGCACTCCCCTCTCCCTTCCACCTCAGACCCTGGCGCCCACCCGACAGATGCATCCACCATGGTTGGGAGGCAGCACTGGTATATCACACCATGTGATAAAATACAAAAGACCAATAAACAACAATTACTGACGAGGGAGACAGGCATCCTATCTCAGAGAAGGAAGAAGCCAGAGTGCTGAGGGTTTGCATGGGGTAGACATGGTGAAAGAAGCATCAGGCTCTCGGCCTTTGCCTAGCAACCAGTTCAAGCTATCAGATGGTTTTCCTCCTCTTTGCCTAGGATGTGTGCAACTGCAGGCAGTTCCGTGCTTCAGCCAGGCTGGTCCACCTACAGGGCAATGTTCCCGCTAAGGTTCAGTGATCTGTGAGCAGTCCTGGCTGGGAGTGCGCGGGTATCTCAGTGTGCCCACCCCTTCCCCCTCCTGTAGCAGCCTGTGGCTGCGTTGGGATGGGTGGCGAGCGGCCAGATGCAAACCTGGCGGTGGCGGCAGGGGGAGCACTGGCACTCCCTTGCTACAGCATTGGAGTTCCCCCCTAGGCCAGTGCCCAGAGGCCATGGCCCCCTACCACCCTTCCCCCACCCCCGTCGGTATGCCACGGTGTGTACGGCATTAGAAAGTTACTGCATGGCATGAATTTTTATTGTGCACAGCCGCACATGTGTACAGCTTAGAGGGATCTGTGCTACAGGGCTTCGGGTGGGCTTGGAAGGTATCTGACTGACATTCAGAAGCTCATAACAAAATGACAGGGCCCTAAAAATGGCTTCTTTCAAGTACTGGCCCATAGCCATCACTTCCTTGGGTGAGACAAAGAGCATCTCTTAAGGCTAGACAGTTGCCACAGTGCAAATACCAGTGCCAGATGGCCTGTCTTTGCCAGCAAGGAAGTGTCCCAGCACCTAGGCATGCTGGGAATCTCTTCAGAGTAACGATACATCCCAGTCTGTCTCATCATTAGTTTTCCGAGTAAACAGATGAACCAAATGGACCCAGGAGATTTAGATCCAAGCTGAAATTAAGAGATGTGAAGCCTGTTCCCAGGGCCTCTGCTTCAAATCTAAGCAAGCACTTTGGGACACCTTCCTGATACTTTTCACCAACAATTATCATCACCTGGATGCCCAGATTCGGGCAATTAAATAAATATGAGCTTCAGGCACCCAGGCTTAAAAGTTGTACCTTGAAAGTACAGGCAGCTTGCAGGAAGACACCTGAGGGGATGGAGGGCTAGTGCTGGGCTCCATCTCCAGTCAGGGTGTGTTTCTGTGGACTCACCAAGTCCTTGCCCTTCCTCCCACTTCACTGTAGAGGTCGTGTGTCAGTGCCCCCTCCATCCCAGTTCAATCTAGGCAGCTTTGTCTTTAAGCATTGGTAGTGTATGTAATGTGGGTCACCATAGCTTGGTTCCTCTCAATCCAGAGGGCTTGGCTGTCTTTAAAATGGACCTCCACTGATAGCCCTTTCCAAGTCCAAGTCCTTCTGTGATATCAGTTGCATTGGCAGAATGTGTCCTGAAGGGAAAGCCTTTCTTAGCTCCCTCCATATTAACAGCCACATTCAAATTATAGCTTCACTTAAATAGGAAACTAATTAAGAACCAAGAAATACCATAAAGAAAAGCATCTCCTCAGTTGTCGTCTAGGTAACAACTACACAGTCCTAACCACAGTGGACCCTAAACCCTATCAGCCCTGCCTCTGGCCTGTGCATTAAGACAGGCCCTGCCACTCACTTCCAAACAGTACGTGCTGAATTGCCGAGAGGGGCACGTGGAGCTGCCTTGGAGCAGCTCTGTGCACACATCAAGAGCATGCCTGAGACAGGGAGCCTGAGAGCAGCACTGGGGTACATGCTCAGGGCCGTTCCACTACTTGATAGCAATACTTGAACAAGCCAGAGCCCCTGTCGGCAGCCTCACTGCTGTCCTCAACTGCGTCTCCCCCAAGAATGCACATCCTCTCTCCTGGAAGGGGCTGTGAGTCATGTAAGGAAACCAGCTTGTGGTCTGTGTCCTTGTGCCCAGGGTCTGGGACAGAAGTTTCATAAACTGGTTTGATCCAAATCAGTTAAGTCTGATACTACATTCAACCAGGTTTATCTTAAACCAGTTTCAGCCATTTTGAAACTGGTTTGTGTGTACTGAACTTCTGTTCTGTTTATGTGCAACTTCTGTCCCTAGCCTGGGTGTCCAGTTTATGTGTAACTTCTGTCCCTAGTTGTCACACCAGTTTATGTGCAACTTCTGTCCCTAGCCTGGGTGTCCACACCTATTAGCTTCAGTTCACCTTCAGTCCCAAACTTCTTGCTCCTAGCTCCCCATATTGGGCCTTGCCTTAGTAGCAAAAGGGGTTGGTTCCTTCCTCAAGGCACATTATAACAAATATCACACAGATAAGGCCTCACACAGTACGACTGACTTACCCCCCAGGCAAGGTGCGTGGTGCTGCTAGCTATCCCTGGGAACTGAGAAACACTAAATTGTTGATAGAAAGACACAGCACCTGCACACTGCAGGGCTCATGCAGCTGGGCGCTTCCTTCAGCCTCACATGAGATACAGCTTTTAGGGGTTTTTTCCCAATGTTACCTTTTTTACTTTTTAATAACAGACACTGGAGCCCTCTGACTTGCATAGTGCTTCATAATCTACCACTTTAAAGGATGTTAGTTAAAGATGACATCCAGGTAATGATTTTTACATTCAGCCTCTTTTATAAAAAAAAAGTGAGAAGCTCATCGCATGACATCATCTGAGTAAATTTTGCAGATCAGCTTCATTTTCTCCTGGATTCATGCACATCCTTCAGGCTGTCTGCCTGGGGAGATTAAGTGGACTTCTGAGTTCATTTAATTGCCAAACATCCCCATGCTGTCAGCTCAGAGGAGCTGGAGACAACAGCTCATGACAAGTGCAATCCCTGGGACTGAGTGATTGATGCTCGTAACATTTTTAATGATTAACTGAATGGGTCTATTTAGGAGGCAGCCTCTGGGGACTGCACCATAGCTCTGAATAGGAGCTGCCATTGCTGTTCTTCAAAACTTTCAGGTAGACTTTTGTGAAAGGCGCGTAAGACATTAGGTACCTAACTCCCCACAACAGTTTGAAGTATGTGCCCTGTGGCTTTTGCCCTCCACCTTTGCCTCGAGAGAAGATAAACTGTTCTCGCTTTGCAGTCGCAGGGGCAGGGACTTGGTGAGGCTGCAGCTGATCCTCCAGTGCAATTTTTTGAGGACTCTGAACAGCCTTACCTGCAACCTTAGCAAGTTTAGGAAGTGAAAGCAGGAGTTTGTGTTCACTTCAAAAGGCTTCAGATTTACAGTCAGGGTAGCAGTGGGCCTCACCTTAGCTCCTGGTCCGTGAAAACCCCACATGTTAGAGCAAAGAGTGCTTCAGAACTGGAGCATTGTTCCTAATGGCATGCCTGTCACCCAAAGCTATAGTGAGCTACACAAAAGCTGGCACCCCAGACCCAAATCCCTCTGAACTAAAATGAGAGCAGAGGAGGGAAAAGACCTAGGGATCTGCACCGACACTTGGTTGGTTTGGGCCCAGGCACAGGGTAAATGTTTGAGTATAGCTAGTATACCCGTCACCTGTTTGAAACAAAACGCATTTACTAGTGCAACGATTATGAGTTGGAATGAAAAATACCAGTCGAGGCAGCTAGAACGTGCAGAGTTCACTTGGGCTGGAGGTTAGTTAAGTAGCATGTATGTGCATGCACATGGCAGTATTGCAACGGGCTCTGCCCCCTCTCTTTTCCCCCCAGTATGCCTGTCCTGGGATTCAGTCTAGGACCTGTCAGAAGCCCTCAGACTGTGATGGCTGCCTTGGCCTCTACACTTGCAAACTGCCAAGAGGGAAGTGCGATTTGAAAGCAGTTTCCAGGGAAGCAGGTAAGTTACAGCTCCCACGTCAAGCAGCACATTATAGCATGGGATGCATCCAGCTCCCACAAGATGTAGTGAGGTCCTAGGAGCTGTATGTACATCACTTGAAAAAAAAAAAGCAAACATACACCTTGGACTTTTTCAAATCATCTCTTCCTAATGCTTGTAGCGACTCCACTAAGCTTCACCAAGTGAACAGCAGCAGGGGGTACAATGATGGTGGCAGCAGCATTTCACCTCTGACAACCCCCGGCTGAGTGAGGCACATGCTATGGAGAATGGTACATTTAACAGGAGGGCACATGAGAGCTAAATTAAATATTGCTATGCTAATTAGTAGGTTGTTTATATGCATTTGAAATTCTGGTTTCACGATTGTTAATTGCTATTATGGTTAGTTTAGCTGAGGAAGATACATACTTTCCTCAAAGAGGCTCTGCTAGATCCAGTCGGAATTGGTGTGTTGGGTAGCAGCTGATGCCGCACACAACTGATAACTTACAACTGGGACACAGAAGGAAATGACATCTGTCAGACTCCCCAGACTGTCTGAAGAGAGGAAAGATGGTTCTGCAGCATAGCCACAGGCCTTGGAGTCAAGAAACCCAGGCTCTGTTCCCCACTTTGTTCTGCCACAGTTTGTGTGTGCAAAATGAGTGAAACTCAATTAACCTGCTTCTGTTTCTTCATTTGCTTGAGGGACATATTACCTGGTAGAACAGTTCATTCATTAATTTGTAACCCAAATTCCATGTCGAGGATGGAAAGCATTCTAGAAATGCTGCCTGCAATGAATATGCAAGTAAACAAATGTTAATGTAAATATGATCACCTTGTTTAACTAGCACAGGTCCTTTTAACTTACTCATACACTGACTGTTCTCAGGTCTATAAAGCTAATAGATCTACTAATCAAAGGAATTGGTATAAGGAGGTTATAGTGATCCAGTCCCCTTATCAGGCTCATTTTGTGTGTGTTTTCTGCAGGTGGATTCCAGCAAAGCGTGCGAAGCACATGAGGCACACAACTCTGCTATGGCTGGAACAATGTAGCCCTGTGTCAAGCTGACAAGGTTGCACTGCCATCTAGAGACCAAAGCTTTCTGCATTTCTTTATAGATTTCATTTTCTGGGTTTCACTTTAACAAGATGCAAGCATGTCACACACAAACCATGTAACACTGTCTCCTGTAAGCCTTTAGTACTCCTTCCATAAGCTACATAGGTTCAATTCATGCTATCCTTAAGGCTACCAGTGAAACTACTTCATGGGCTACCAAGCCAGGGGCTGGAGGGCACCTTAGATTTGTCCTGCTACAGGCAGACCACAAAGGAAAATGAGCCTAGCTATGATCATGACCTGATTCATCCTGCACTCCAAGGGTGGGTGTTTTTCATTAAAAGCTGCCAATGGTCACAACCCTGGTTTCATCAGGGTCACACTCAGCATGAAATTCAGCTAAAAGTTCAGCTACCACCAGAAATGTCTCAAGAAATCTTTCTGGGTCTTCCCTTGCTGTGACTCCAACATAACAAGCCCCTGAGCACATGCCTACTTTACACTGCCCAGCAGTGGTATCCTTCAGACCTGCTACATTGCTCCTCACATGCAGCCATCCCCACAACCGGAAGCTGTGTAGCCACGCTACTAAAGGCATACTGATTAGGACAGCCATTCAGTAGGACTAATTAGTCCACAAAGAGATGGCTGCACTGTTTTTGGTTGAGGTGGTAGCATACATGCTTCACGGCACCACTACCAGGCATAGTATCTTTACAGTGCAGAAGGGGCTCAGGGGCATTGCTGAGCTCTGTTTCTCCCTGTTCATCTGTCATTACATTTCCCCTCCATTCTTTGAAGTATAAAGAAACAGCTTTTGTTAAGGGAAGATAAATTAAGGTGGGATGTCTCCACCACAAGACTTTCAAAGCTCTTGGTAGTTGCAGTGTTCTTTTGATAGCTTCAGCAATGATTAGCTAGGGTCTTAGCAAAGCACAGAATCAGAGAGCTGTTAAGGCTGAAAAAGACCCATAAACCTTATCTATTTGTTTTACTGCCTGATTTTGCCCAGGTCATGCAACTATAGAACAAAACTGGTGGTCTTAAGTGATCTCTTCTGCTGACTCACTATAAATCATAACTTGCACGTGTCATAGATGTTCAAGTGACAGGGGAAGACGTGGCTTTTTTGTCAAGTAAAAAATGATCATAAACCACACAAGTGGTATCCAATGTGAAAAGGATATGGATTTTGTGCAGGTATGTGGGAAATCTTCTAAATAAAGCAGATTGGTAAATGCCACTTGCTGTATTTTTGTTGGTGGTGGTCTGGGTTTTTCTCCCGTTTTTTGGTTGATCAATTAGCCGAATACAATGCCAATGGGAGGGGCTGGAGCAACAGCTCTAGCAACAGAAATGATTTATCTACAGGACAGGGACACTCCAGGGGCCAGCCTGTCCTGGAGGACCACACCTAGCACTGAGAGGCAAGCTCAGTCTACTTCGTTGTTCTGCTTTGTAATTGTTAACTGTACTCACAGTAACATTACCATCTTTTTTATACAGCTGCTATTTAACATTTTTATTGGGTTAGGACCCATAGGCCAACTGGACTGAGGGTCTCTATTGTAGGTGCTATACAATAGCACTCAATCCACTCAAAGCACTAAGCAGTTACTAGCTAATTAATGCCCACCCATCCTTCTGACATGCACTCATCCACCCTTCCACTACCCACCCATGAACCCTCTGACCCACTTCAGATTTATCTAAAAAGTGGCTGTTTTAAGAAACATTGTAGGTGCTGCAGACCAAAGAGGCAGGGATCAGATGCCCTCGAGCCCTGGGCTGTGGTGTTCAGTGTTGGGGAGAAGAAAGATGGAAGCCTGCTTGAATTTCTAGAAGCCTGTCTCTCAGACAAACCCCTGCTGGAGAGATTGGGGGGGGGTGCTTTATGTGTGAAAGCAAGATGTGGAAGAGTTGCAGCAAAAAGAGTGCTTGAACACTGGAGAGAGCATGGACGGATGGGTTGGAAACTGTAACTATTCAACCACTAGATGGCCTGTTGGTCCATCTATAACATCTGACAGGAGAAAAAAAGAATTTAAAATTCACAGCACATTTTCTTTTTACGTCACTCATTTTAATTATACCAAATAAAGTTCTCAACTTAGACAATATGAGGGAAGGCATCTCCAGGTGCCAGAAATCCCTGACACAGCCACCTTTGCAGCTCCTGTGGCTAGTTGGCAGGTCAAGTTCTCAGGAGGTGTAGTGGTTCCTCCTCTGGCTTGTTCTCTCTTGAGTAAGCTCTCCCCTGCCCAGTCAGCAGTCCTCAGTGTCCTCGTTTTAGTGCGTGGCTATTTTCATACGCTTCCTCTATTTCTCCCCTCCCTTTGTCCTCCATCGTTTCGCATCATAAGCTCAGTCTAGGGTTAGAGTCTCCCATTATGACATCCAACAGTGCCACTTGGAGGGGAGGCAGGGCACAAGTCATTGGCTAATAGTTGTCCTAACCACAATATAAATAGAACAAAAAAAAAAAAGGTTTAATAACTAAGAAGTCAAATCCATTTGGAGGTCTGCAATACGCCAATGCAGAGTTCAGAGTGCTTGGTCCAGTGCATGTTACTGTAGAAGTCCAGAGACCTGTCCAGGCTGCTCCATCGCCACCTCTTCCTCTCCTGATGCTGCATTCACGCAAGAGCAAATCCTCCGGCATTCAGCTCCCAGGTCGGTCCATTGGGAGCAGGCTAAGTGGGAATGGTTAGTAACAGTCTGTCTGGTTTCTGCTGAATTGTAAACTCCTCCTCTTCCATTGAATGGTGGCACTTGTGGCTCTTATTTCTTGTGGAGGAATTTCATTTTGCTACCTGAAGGGGATTGTGACAGAAAAACAACATTTACATAGAAAGAGTCTTAGCTCCATCTCTTGCCCCATGAACCAGGTAGGGCAAGGAGAGCAGTGAAGCTAGACCATAAGATTTTCCCCACTGCCAACACTAAGCCTGAGTACAGAGCCAAGAGAATGGAGTCATGGTCCACTACAACTGGTCCCATGAGACCCCCATGTGTCAGCCAGATGGGTACAATTTGACAGTGACCCAAGACCAAGAATTCTCCCTCCTTCTCCCCTACATAGGGGTGTGGACAGACATAACATCTGAAGCACTTCAAATGTCTTGCTGTAAAAACGGTAGAGGCATGCCACAAGGAACACTGAAGGAAACCAGTACTATTTAGAAGTGCTTCAAAGTGCAGCTGCACTTAGTAATGCTTCAAATGTTATATCTGTCTCCACAAAGGAGTTAAATGGCTCTCAGAGGGTTTCCAGTCATCTCTCTATGTAGGCCTGTATATAGCCCATACTATCAGAATGGCTTATAATCATTACACCTGAGTAAATTTATCTTCACATTGCCCCTGGGAGATATGACCATTTCCACTTTGTGGCTGAGAAGCAGAGGTGAAGGAGGATTAATTGACTGACCCAACTGGGAATTGAATCCAAAACTCCCAGTCCCACACCAGTGCCTTCATCTTCCTTTGGGAGTCAAGGGAAGAGCTCAGGGCTTACTGAGCTCTAAACGCGCATTCTGCAGCACTGAGTGCCAGTAACAATCGTGAATATTCATAGGTGGCTTGGCACTGATCATTTAGGGAAGGCCACAAAACAGATCTCAGCAATGTGCAGCCCTTTGGAAAGCAGTGCTGTCTGCTTCGGCTCCTCTGCTGTCAAATCACAGTACTGACCCTGGGCAAAGGCAATACCTGCTCTGGCAACTTACCTAATCCTTTCAGGAATTTATTGACTCCACTCTGCTCCCCACTAGGAAGGGTTTCCAGGTACTCCTGGGCACGTACCTCAAACAGACCTTCGGGGAAAGACAGCACAATTCTTCTCATTCCAAATACAGAATGATGCAAACATTAATCAAATCTCAGAGTATTTCTCTGAGGTCATACTTTCTCCTGCTTTTACAGTTAAGGAAACTGAGGAACAGAGCAGTTAAGTGACTTATTCAAGACAATGAGAGAGCCTGGGAACTGACACAAAAACTCCCAGACCTAACTCAGATCATCCCTCTCTCAAAGGTGACATCAATGCAGTCTTTCACAGGCCTACAGACATAACAGCCTCATTCCAAAGCTAGGACTGGTGTTGTTCTGGGAGATCATCTTGGCTGTTTGTGTTATTCTCACAGTTATTGGGAGTTTGGCAGCAAATACATCACAAAGCTATCTGACATAAGAAGAGACCCCAACCTTTGACCCCTTGTTTCCGCAGCTCCCGTTCCTGAATGAAGCCCCCAAACATCTGAGTTTCCATGAAGACCTCCAAGAATCGGCGCAGGCTCTTGGAGGAGACAGACTTGCGGAAGGCCTCCTTCTGCAAGGTCCGCTCGTCTCGCTCACCAGGGGTCAGGAACAGGGAATAGTGGCCCACAATTTCCACAAAGAAACGGACAAAGGCTTCTGACACCACTTCATTCAAGGGGTTGGACTCCAAGGAACAGGTTGCAGAAGAGGCTGAGAAAGACAAGAGGTGAAGATGGAGCTGTAAGGCTGTGCATGCAGGTTTACTTTAAATTGGCGTTCATGGCTGTGGCCCACACCACCTTACCAGCCCCATATATGGCCCCTGCTGGCCTCTGTAAAAATAGTACCCTGCACTTGCCTGAAAGCAAGTAGCCACTCTGGAGGCAGAGTACCTTAACAAATACTTTCCATTGAAAGACAGGCTGCTAGTGCTCCCAAGAGACCTTGTAGTGCACTTAGCCTGGCTAGTGCTTTGCCTTTGTGCCATCAGCCCCCACAATAAAAAGCTGTTAAAGGATAGTGATCTGTAATCTGCATTGCCACATAGGAGACCCCAGCTCAGCTTATGGACTCACCCGCTCCACATTAGCTGTATTGTGGAGACATCATGCTTGGCCTGGCTGGACAGCCTGCCTTCACTCACAGGGCCAGCATTGCAGTGTGATGCCCAGCTAGTTGGATTATGGCTGCTCCCAAGAGCTCTGTGGCTTTGCAGGGGCACATGAAGCATAGACACATGGGGTTGAGAGTGAAGGATCAGTCATGAGTGGCCAGTGGTGAGGGGATCAGGAAAAACTCTAGCCATGCGGTTTCTGTAGGCTTCAGATGAACTGTGCCTTTGATTCAAATCTGGGCCCAGAGCTAAGAAGTAGTCCTTTTTGGGGGGAGAAAACAGACAGGTCTCAGAGCTTACCCTGCTTGCCATTCAGGGTGCCCTCCTCCTTGTCATTACCCAGCTCATTCCTCTGCTCCAGGATGTGCTCAAGTGCTGCTTGCAGCTTCCGGGGCAGAATAGAGTCCTCATCCTCCATCTAGAAACACATACACTTACTCAGGGATTCTCATAGTGTGAGACTTGGACCAGATCTGGGAACCTGCCTTTTCCCTCACCTAGGTCACATGGAGTCATGGACATAGAAGGCCCTGTCAAAGATTACTGGTCATAATACCCTAATAATGATGATAATACTGGGTATTTACATGGAAGTAGCCTTCCATTCTTCCTTTGAATAGTAAAGGGGGAAAATGGCCTCATTCTCAAATGCACCTCTTACATCGGATAGGTCAGTCTGAGATCCTGCCTCCCAGCCACGACTCCATTCCTTAGAGGAAGGAAGAGTGTAGTTCTGGAGGTCTTGGTGCATGGTCTGTGAAGTAACACAGTGGGGACTCAAGAGGAAAGGCTTTGTTATATCCTGGCTCCTGGGGGTGGGAAGTCCAATGTAAACCATGAAGAGACAGCAATACAGCCAGAGCAGGTGATAGAAAACAGCTACATAAAGAGATAAGAAACATCCTTTATCCTGCACTGTATCTCCATGAGAGAGAAGTCCTACTACCCATTTTGTACAGATGGGAGCCTGAGGCTAAAAGGTTAACTCACCCAAGGTTAAACAGGGAGTCTGTGGTCGAAATGGGAGCTGAGCCCAGAGCTCCTGGTCAATCTGATCTCTTTGCCAGAAAATGTGGTTCCTGCTCTAAATTGTTTGTGCTGCGGTTGTGATTCAGAAGGGCTGGATTCTGTTTAACATGCCCTGACCCCTCCCCAGAAGTCAGAGAAAAGGTAGTCTCATGAGTCTGTTCCAGAAATCTCCCAAATTTTACACGCCTCTTCTTTGGATCACAGGGAATTAGAATCAACAAGCACATTTGTTTGCAGACTCATTGCCAGATTCCCCTTTACTGCATTTCTAGTTATGGTCCAGTAATGCAAGGACTAGAGGGAGGCACGTGAGAGGAACCAATGAAGACAGAAACTGAAAGGTCCATTAACGTCATACTATTTGGGAGGTGCAGGTATTATGATTATAGGGCAAGTCTACATTACAGAGCCTCTGCCACTATAGCTATGGCCAGCATAGCCACCAGGAGGAGATGCAACATATTTTGGTAGATGAAGTTTGCAAATATTGCTACAGCATCTCCCCAATAGCTATGTCAAAAGCAGGGCTGTTCTGCTGACACACCTGGGTCCACACCAGAGGCTGTGCTAACAAAGCCAGGTAGGCCAAGGGGTGTGATTTTTTTTTATACCACGGGGTGACACAGATATGCCAGTAGAACATGGCAGTGTAGATCAGGCCCTAGTAGGCAGTATGGATTAGAGCTTTGAGCAAGGGCCTAGGAGTCTTGCATTTTGTTTCCAGCTCTACCTGGGGCTCAGTCTGTGACTGAGGGTAACACATTTGCACTGCCCTTATGTCCCAGTTTCCATCTGTAAAAAGGTGGTAATACTTCACAGGTCATGCGGTGCTTAATTCCTTGGTATTCACAAAGTACTTGGGGATTGCTAGATGGAAGCACATTATACGAGCACAAAGCACCAGGACATTATAGTTAAACAACAGTTGGCATCCAAACCTGCTTCCTGATCTGCATACAAGCAGGTCTTCTAGCCAGCAGGGTAAACAAAGGCAGATCAAGATACAAGGAGACAGAAGTAGTAGAGAGAAGTACCAACCCAATACAGAAAAGCTCTCCTCACCTGTCTGAGGAACCGGTTGTTAACAAGGTCAACCACTAGGACCTACCAATGAGAGAAAGAATGGGGAGTCATCATTTCCTGTCATCAGAGAGAGTATCTCAAGGAAAAAATCTTGCCCTGCTCCATCCCACATAACCACAGCAGCAGGTGGGGGATATAAAATGCTGGCCAAAGGCAAGCCGTTTGTTGTGGTATTCTGACCACTTCACCACAGACCACAAAACGACAGCTTTGAAAGAAGCTTGCTCCCCAGCCCATCCCACCATGTCTGAAAACCAGGATTTCAAAACAGTCAGCAGCTCTACTGCTTGAGCTAACAGCCTTCCAAGGATGCTCTGGCCCGGTTTACACAGCAAAGCACGAATGAGTGACCAGAATAACATGCGGATTTATTATATACACCCATTTAATATTTATGCAATGCCCCAAAACCAAATAATAACATTTTTTTAAAGATCAAATACATCATGTGTAACTTGTGGAACTCACTGGCACAGGCGTATTGGGAGTAGTTTGTTCAGTGCAATTCTGAAAAGATCGGCTGTGTCTGAACAGCAGTGGTAGATATGGAGAAGGCAAGATATGGTAAGAAAAAAGAGGTCTTTGATCCAAGTTTGTCTTTGAAAGACTTTTTTTCCTTTTACAGCTCACTAATGGGCAAGAAGTCACACTCTACCACAGGTATCCCCTGCCCTGGGGTCTGAGAGTACAGTGGGAGCAAGGATGATAATGTTACCAGGTTATTTTGGGTTTGCATATGTTTACACTTGCTCACCATCTGTTTCCTTCAGAATTATTTAGAGGTCTGTATTAGCTATACAGAAGGGCAGCCAGCCCAACCCTGGACAATCCCTAAAAAAGTAAAATTCATATATGACAGATTTAGTAATTCAACCACTGGGAGTATTATCCTGACAGCATCACAAAAAACTTTCAATAATAACTCCCCACTGCACCAAAATCACCATTAAAGTCCCCAACCTCACCCTTCTCTCAACTCCCTGTGGGGCTAGAGAAAAAAACAATCCTGCAGTGTGCCTTGAGGTTCACTGGGCACAGACAGAAGTTATGTTTGTCGCACTATCAGCCCCTGGGAGTGCTTTAGAGCCATGTCCTGACAGAAGTGCATGGCTGCAGAGCGCTTTAAAAGGGATCGATCCCACGACAATCTGAACCCTCATTACATGAGGGTTCAGATGAAGGCGCTGCACAGCACAGGGGGGCTCCAATCCACCCGTCCCACTCTCCAGCACTGACTGAAAAAACCTCAGACCAAGTTCCCTCTGCTCCCTTCTCCCTTCCCATTCTGATGACAGCACTGGGGCTGGGAGGAGGGAGAGACAGGGCTAGGGGAGAGCAGCTGCAAACTCGCAGCCACTCCAAATTGCAGCTGGATCTCCCATCCCCTGGGACCCAACAGCAAAAGTCTGTTGGGCCTGGGGGAATCACTTGAACTCATGGCACTTCCTGAAAAGCGCCATGAGTTACAGCAGGGAGCTGCACTTCTTTCTGTGCCCATTATGTCACTTCCTCCTACCTACCAATAGCATTAACAGAGTTTGGTAGGTAGCAGCCTGCATGGTCTGGAGCCAAAGGCTCCGAGTTCTGTCTCCTAGCCAAACCAGGATAGCCGCATTGCCATAGTTACAATGACATGCTGCCCTAAAATGGGGAGGCAGCTATGGATTTGTAGGGCAAACCTTTCAAGGATAAATGACAACATCACCTAGCAAAAGCTGGGTTTTTAAAGAGCAATCTCACAGGTGTTCATGGCTCACCTCTTCCACAGGCAGCTCCTTGAGGCAGGGCAGAGAACTGGAGAGTAGACCGATCAGGAAGGGAGTCGGCGAGCATACTATGTCAATCATGGAAGGCGGCAGCACTGGGATGTAGGTGTGCTGCCAGGTAAAGGGGTAAAGCAGGGCCATCATGGCATGGCAGCACTTTGACAGGGTGCTGGGGGACGAGAGCAAACACACAGGGGCTGGTCAGTTTGTAGGCAGGTGCTCAGGCATTTTAGAGTGGCTCATGGACACCACAGGTGCTAGTCACTTGCAAAACTCTGGGCCCCATTCTTTATTTCATGATCCAACACACATGAAACAGTTTAGGATTGCAGATGGGTATTCCCCTGTCACATGGTGAGGGCCACTTTCACTGCCCCAAGTGACAGCTGGCAGTGCACACAGAAGGGGCTTGCTGTGCTGTCTTTAGAGAAAGGTTTGATAGAAGGCATAGAAGGCACAATCTGCGCTGTTGCTTAATTCTCTCCCCTGGCCCATGACACTGAATTATAATTAGCAACAACATCTCCTTCTGACACATGGGAACATTGGACTAGCAGAGGCCTCCCTGGCCAATGGCTCATTCTCAGGAACTTACTTGTCCAAAGAGTCTACGAGATCAACCACTCACACACTGCTGCCACAAAATACCCTAGTGCGCCCCCCCTGCCCTGCACAACATACTACAAGGTAAAGAGGTGAGGAACACAGGCACCACCAGTGCTATGATCACTGCAATGTCATGGAATTTGTTAGGTTAAAACATAACCAGATGCTCCTGGGAATAGGACTGTGACACATGCAACAAGGTAGGGAAATGTCTACCCCCTGCCCCCCATGCCCACAAAAAAAAAACCCAAACAAACCCCACACTCCTTGCCAATCTGAGCTGGGGTTCTTCCTGACTTGGTATTTGGTGACTGGTTTGACCCTAACTGCACCAACAAGACCCAGAAGCCTGGGATTTAAACACTGTTGTGAGCATCAGCACAAACCCATCACACTCCCAACACTAGTTATGGGGTGGTTAGGGGGAAAAGGGTTAAAAGTGCACGTGGGCTGAACTGAGAACACAGGAAACAGATAGAGTAGTCACTGGAATGAAGGACAAATTACTCCACTACCACACAGTCCAGTTCATGACGGTGTCTCCCAAAGGCAAGCCTGTCCCAGGGGGAGGGAATGGAGAGTAAAGAGGCAGGGGTAAAGAGCAGGCAGCTTGTACTTTTCCCATTCAAATGCTATCAGCGACTCTGCTGAGAGCTCTTTCTCCCATAACTTGGCCAGAGAACCCCTCTGGAAGGAGGGGTAGGCAGGGCATGTGGCCAGCTCCACGGGGCTATGTCCAGCATGCCTCAGGGCACTGGTTACTCATCTGTTCTGGGTTTGAAAGCATTTTTGCGTCAGGGGATGGGGAGGCTCGCCATAATAAGCTATGCACATAACGTCATTTTGTTTTACTAGCATCCAGGTCTGGAAAGAATGGGGGAGGAGAGAGAGAGGATAGCATGGCCTGGAGGCATCACATGGCCAGGAAAGCACTCACAGCTGGCTTGTGTTAAACTCCACGGGGGAATTTACACTGAGAAACCCGGATCTGGCGGCTGTTGCTGACTTGAAATGAGAGAAGGGAATGGGGTTTGGTGGGTGTGGGCTTGAGCTCACTCTGAAAAGTCAGGCCAGATTTTTTGCTCCAATTAAGTCTGGTGAATTTGAGTCCCTGCACTGTGATGCTAGCACAGGCTGAGGAAAATAGCATCAATGTTGGAATACATGATTTGGCTGCTTTTCACTATATGAAATGGGTTTGGCAGGACATGACATCTGTTGGGACATCACTGCAATCATACGATGCAGCAGTCAGCCCAGTCTAAACAGACACATGCCAATCAGTGAGTCTGATCCCAGGGAAGAGACTGGAATCTGCTTAACATTGAGGCTTTACTTAGGACTGTTTCAGGGGAAGAATATATGCTAGAGCAGGAGTGGCCAACCCATGGCAAGTGATGCAGGTGGCTGTTGAATGTGGCATGTGGACCCTGGGTGCTCAGTAAGGGGATGTGCCAAAATAGAGCCAGGGGGATACAAGCCTCTGGCAGCATGGGGCAGGATGCTGATACTAGAGAAGGTATCACTGCCAAGAGACAAGATAACCCTTCCCAGGCCCTGCAGCCACTGCTGGATTCAGGACTTTGGGTCTTCCTTTGCCATATAAAATTGTAGCAGTTGTGGGGCCAGGGAGAAGTTACCCTGGCTCTTGACAGTGGCACCTGCTCCTGCAGCAATGTCTTAGTCCCATTCTGCTCCTCACAGCCGGAGGCTCAGGTCCCTCTGCCCCCATTCCTGTACCTAGAGCACAAAGTCTACCAGGTACACCTCTGGGCTAGAGGGACCAGAGCAGCATTTGGGGGTGGGTGGGCAATCTTTGGCCCACACCTGCCAAAAAGGTGGGCTACCTCTGTTCTAGAGCATCTCTCCAAGGAACAGGCCCACTGAAGGGTCACTCCATACATTTCTCTCTCTGCTGAAAGGGACCTGTCAACTTTAACATTTTGTTAATTGATATTTTTGATTAAAGTCACATTCCTGATAGAAGATACTTATGCCCTTGCCTTTATTTTTCATTTCATTTAGCAAATGGGAAAAAATCCTATTTCCATGCTGATGTTGAGAAGAGTCCACAGATCTTCTAAGCCACCAACAAGCGCTCTCTGTGATTCCAGACAGTACTAAAGAAGATGACTATGCTATTACCGTGCAGTGAAATCATTCCTCTGAGGATGGCCTGGGGGATATTATGTAACATGCTGTCCTCTACCAGCATTACAGCAGCTTTCCCTTCCTTTTCCCCTGTCTTGCAGGTCACAGTGGAGTATAGTGTTGTGTGGCAAAAATATTTTTAAAGATGTAAGCTGTGATAGGAAGCAAAGATTTCCTTCCATTCCACAACAGCACCCATAAAGTCCTGACCACCAGAACCTGGGTAAATTCTGGTTATCTATACTCAGTAACAAAGTGTCATATTTTTCACTCTAAGAAATTTTCAGGCTACTATGAGTTTGCTTAGATTCAGGTCTGTCAGCCTTCATGAGTGCAGAGTAGCTTCAGAGATGGAGGTGAAGAAGATACACATGAGGAGTCCCTTCTGCCTGAGTTTCAGCCAGTATTGTTCCCAAGGTACTGGCTGTGCTTGAGGAGGCTCACCCTACCAGCTGTAACATCAGATCTTTGGAATGATTCAAACTGAGCACGACAACACCAGGCTTCATTATTTCTGGAAAGTGCAAGCGCCACTTAGTGGCATAGAGGGAAGAATCTATTAGGCCCATGCTTAAGAAATAATTTCTAGACTGGGAATTCCATAACCTATTTCTAACCCCGTCCCGCTGAAGAGGGAAAAACAACTCTGGGAAATCTGGAGTCCTAAGAGTTCCTGGGCCTCGAGTAGTTTGCTTTGAGACCTGGCGATGACCTGAACAGCATGTCCTGATTGATTCTTTCAGATCTGCTTTTGTACCAATGACCAGGAGGTGTTACTGACACAGTGATGAGCCCTGGCAGGGAAAGATGGATGTCTCTTTTGCATCTGACAAAGTAAAACAGTGCTTATGAAAACTCATGCATCTCTGATTTAGTAAGCCTGTGAGTTGCAAATCTACCCTGCCTTCTGCCTGACATCAAACTAACACGGCTAACTACCTCACTGTGCTCAGGGAACGAAAGTCACTTGACTTGTTCAGGCACACTGGAGGCTTTAGAGAAAATTTTCAGACAGAAGGTTAGGCTTCTAAATGCATAACCAATTTCAAAAGTGCCATGAACCCAGCAACACTCATTCAAGCCAATGGAAGCTGCTAGACTCCTTGCACTTTGGAAAATGAGGCCACGTATGTAAGAGCCAAAATTTGGTTTAAGGAGCCATGAAGAAGGCAGTTGTTCTTGAACACCTTGATCCTTAGTATCTAGGACTGTCAGTCTGGCATTTTGCCTTATAAACAGTAGAGATAAGCTCCTCCTGTAAAAAGCAATCTATTTGTGTTACGGGGCATGCTTTAAGTATTGGTGCTTTGCCCTTCCCAAATCAAGGCTTATTGCACTAGATTGAGCAGAATTAGGGACAGAATAATTCAAGAGATTGGCATATTTTTTGTGAAGCCATTTCTCCTGGGTTGAAAGGGAATATTTACTCTGGTTGCTATGACAGGAAGGGGAAAAAAAGCTAACAAGCAAATTCTTTCCTTTTCCGTTGCCAAACTTTGGATTGACAGATCTTTAAAAAACACTCAATGTTCATTCTAAAGATGGAAAAAACAAAAGCATTTCACTTGCTCTACACTTGTTAGATGTGTTTTTGGCTCAGCTTGAAAACATTTCATAATTCACACAGCATTTGGCAAGTGACCTTTCCGCTTTCTTTCCCAGAGACTGAAGAATCTGTAGCAATTAGAAGATGTAAATAAATCATGCGTATCATTTTCTCTCTCTCTCTTCCATCCACCCATCCATCCATTCATCCACCCACACACTAGCATGTATGTGTACGGACACATGCACTGATGGTATCCATATGATAAAGAGAAGTGTGAGAAATGCAATTTATCAGGCCTTTCACCACTTCACCTGCACTCTGCCCATTAATTCATCTCTGCTGGACTCATTCTAGCATTCCAAACCCCTGAGCAGCTTCAAACAGCTGCCTGTTCTGTTTTCTTTCTTTTTCTTTTTAAATCTAGTTGCCAAATAAATGCTTCATTTCTTTTCGCGGAAATATGGTATTTCCAACCCCAAAGTAAATACTATTTCACACATATCAATTTCTGTGTCTCTTGTTCCAGGACGACTGAAATTTCACCTTGAATCAGTTAGGTGTGATGTCCAGTACCTCAAAAGCCACCACACCTGGTAGCAGGAGATTTGTGCCATTATGTAAAAGAGATACTTGGCTTTCCATTCTGCCAGGGCTGCCAATTCCAAAAGTTAAAAGATCATGGGGATGGTTTAAAAATCATGGTTTTGTCTTTAAAAAAACTGCATTTTGGGTTCTTTCCTTTACCTTATGGTTTTGGAGTCTTTACAGTATTCTTGGGTCACGTTTTTTTCCAGCTCTTCTCCACAGCTGGCTTTACAAATAATACCAAATACTGAGAAGCTCACAATAAAATTCTGAGTGTTGGCAGCACTGCACAAAACATTTTATTCCAGCCACTGAAGACTAATACAGCATAGAACTTTAAACCCTAGCATTGCTACGTACAGGAAAGCTGCTGTATGTGGCTTTTAGAAGACTACAATGTATGATACTATTTTTTCTCTCTTTCCAAGACATGATTCCTTATTGACAGGAGATATGCAAAATCATGCCAACAGGAGAAATGCTTAAATAGGCTTTTGTAACACACGAGTAAAACCTATGCATTACGTCACATAATCCAATCGCTTGGTGCCACTTAAAGCTGGACCCGTGCTTGTGCCCTGAGTGAATCAAACCACCATGTCATATGTATCCTGTATGAGCAGAAAAAAACCTCTCAGAGATCATCACCGTAATTATTACCAAAGCAAGTCATGCAGTTCAGACATGGGAAAGATGGAATTCTGATACAGTCTCAGCTCAAATGCACAATGAATGCTTCATTTCTTACACATGTATGTATGTCTAGAGACAATAAAAAATATCTATGCATATAACATATTGGTGAATGCAGCTGAATAGATCTTTTTCTCCTTGACCTTCTGTAAAGAAATGAAAGCAATGAGCAGCTGCCTGCATGTTTCAGCCCACCAAACTTCCCTCTTTGTGCGACAAGCCTGCATGAACTCTGCCCTTACAGATCTGTGGACCCATCTGTGGAACACAGCAAAGTATTTGTTGCCTCCTCTGTAGAAGGGGCCTCCCCAACGTCTTCTCCTCCCTCCAGTTCTGATGCTGTAGCTGGCTGGCTGGCTGGAAGTTGTGAAAATAGACAGCTTGGGGGCACTGAACACAGTTGAAACTTGATCATACTCCTAAGTGTCATTACTCATCTGTAGCTTTCCCTTCCTGGGCTTTGAGAACTCTCCTCTCTGAATCCTCAAGTGCTAAAGGGCTGGATGGCTGCCAGGCAGTGGCTATATAAAACCTTAAAGAGACCGGACTGCTTTTCCAACTGGTGGATGTAAATTATTTGTGTTTGTGTTTTAAAAACCAAAATCAAACTCAGGAACCAAAAGTTGTGGAGTTACTCACAGTGCCAAGAGAGGCTGTGCTTCCTGCCTGGGGTCTTGTTCCTGCAGGTGTAACATAGGTCAGCACATCCTCTCCAGACAGAGGAGGGGCTCTCCTCCTGACTGGCTCTGCCCTGCTCATATTCTAAGTAAAAGCAACAGAGTCAATGGACCCTGCTTCTCTTTGGGCACAAGAGGAAACTCAATTGTTGGAAGCTGAAGAGTTTAGTTTTCTCTTGTGTGTCCCATAGTGGGCAGGTCTCCTTTTCAGATCTCCTGTCCTTTGGAAGGATTAGCAGGGCTTGGAGCAGATAAGAACATGGGCAACTGGTGTCTCCCGAGTCTGTGGGGGCACCCCCACCCGAGTCTGTGGGGGCACCAACGGGGGGAGATGAGGTCCCCCAGCAGCCGATCACTCAGCCAGCGACAAAACTGGAAGTGCACTTCCTCTGGCACTTCCGGTTTCACAGCTGGGTTTCCAGGGGTTGCACGGCCTATCTCAGGGGGTACACATGCACCCATGTGCACCCCCTGTGTGTCACCAATGGATAAGAAGATGGAAAATAACAAAGAAGCACAAAAGCATGTAAATACCAGTGCTTAGTTCTCATTCTCTTCATCCAAGATCTGGAAGGGCAAGATGTGAAGGTAAGGTAAGTACCTGAGCTTATCTGCTATAAAGATCACCCTTCTCTCCAGAAGCAGGGAGGCAAAGACTCGGCTGAGGTGCCGCACACTGAGGGAGGAGAACAGGGACTCAAAATCAACGTGCTCAAGCCTTGAGTCCAGGGGCCGTCGCAGCTCAATGACCTACCAGAAAAAAACAAATACCACACAGGTCATGTTCCAGACTCAATCAGGGCATTGACAAGCAAGGGGCTAAACTCTGTGAAGTCCTAAACTGGGAACCAAAGGACATGATGCTGCTTTTGGAGCTAAGGAAGAGTTTACATTAGCTACTAGCCAACCATCAGATGTTGCCTTTCCTTAAAAACCCCACCAACCTAACTCACAGATGAGGCGGAAAGCTGTGTCCAGTGTCTATTGCAGGAAGTGATAGAAAGACATGGCAGGATCTCCCTAGTGAGTTAGTGACAGAGGCTTTTCTCCCTACCTCTGCAATGCCAGAGTAGATTTACCACGTCAAAAGGGGCAGGCTGAGGAAAATCTGAGATTGGAATATCATGTCCATTAGAGAGAGAATTTCTAGGCACCCATAGGCAAGGTGGGGGCTGGGGGAGGGAGGGAAGCATCTGACATTTCTCATTGTTGGTCATGCTGTTGGATCACTTGTTGCATGAGAATCTGGACGGAAAGGAGAAGGGATCAGGGTCTAACTTGCAGAGACTCCAGCTGGGTGCCAGGAAGAGTACAGACTACCTGTAGGGTTTTTTCTTTGCTCTTACATAGCCCCATAGTGCCTCAGCATTTTATAGCCTTTAAAGTGTTCATGCTAATAACACCCCTGTGAAGTAAGAAAGTGCTGATTCTCCTTTTATAGACAGGGAACCAAGACCCAGAGAGAAAGTGACTTGCCCAAGGCATAACTGGAAGTGTGTGACAGAGCTGAGAAATGAACACAGGTCACCCGGCTCCAAGTCCAAGGCTCTAACTAATAGGCAAGCCAGCTTCAAAGCACCTGGCACATTTTTTCTGCGCTACATCACATGACTCACCCTCATCCATTTACATATTAAAGACTGGAAGACTGTTATGTCCCTGTTCAGTCTTTTTTCTAGTCTCAGCAAAATGTTTCCTCCTAATCTTTTCTCACAATCTATGTTATCATTAAATCATAGAAAATGTGGGATGGAAGGGACCTCAGGAGGTCTAGTTCAACCACCTGCTTAAAGAAGGATAATCCCCAAACATATCATCCCAGCCAAGGCTTTGTCTAGCTGGGTCTTAAAAACCTCCAAGGACGGAGATTCCACCACCTCTCTCAGTAATCTGTTCCAGTGCTTCACTACCCTCCTTGTGAGAAAGTTTTTCCTAATATCTAACCTAAATTTCCCTTGCTGCAATTTGAAACCATTGCTCCTTGTTCTGTCATCTGCCACCACTGAAAACAGTTATCCAGTCTCTGTACATCTTTGTTAAAGTGTGAGGACAAAACAGGATACAGTGGTCGAGCTATAGCCTCGGCAGGGGTGAGTAGGGCAGATTAATTCTCTCCCAGGTGGTATATACAGCCCTCCCTTTAGTACATAAGATGTTCTTTGTTAGCAACAGCATCACTCCATTGACTTATATTCAGTGTTTGATCTACTAGAATCCCAAGATTCTTTTCTGTGACAACCAGCTTTTTCCCATTTTGTATTTGCACACTTGCTGTTTCATTCCTAAATGTAGCCCTTTGCATCTATATTTGATGAATTGCATCTCATTAGCTTTGGACCAATTCATCAAGATCATTTTGAATTCTGATCCTGTCCTCCAAGATGCTGTCAGCTTGGTGCAATGCACAGATTATACAGGTGTACTCTCTATCCCATCATCTATGCTGATAATGAAAAGACTGAATAAAAACAGATCCCCATAGCACCCTAATCTTCTTAGCAAACCATTGGTAACTATTCTTTGAGTGCATTTTACCACTAGTCATGTACCTACCTCATAGTAATTTCACCTACATCAAGTTTCCCCAGTTTGCCTGTGAGACTGTCATGTGGGATGATCTCTACAGCCTTACTAAAGTCAAGATATATGACATCTACAGCTTCCTCCTATCCACAAGGCCATTCATCTTGTCCAAGAAGTAAATTAGATTGGTTTGACAGGATGTTGTGGTCATGGGGGATATGAATGACACTGACATCACCTGGGAGGAGCAGTCAGCCAGGTCTAGCCACTCACAAAGGTTCCTGACGTCCGTACAGGACCTACACCTCGTGCAGGAGGTACTCGTCCCCACTAGGGGAAACGCCATACTGGATCTGGTGTTAGCCTCTGGGGACAACCTGGTGGGGGAGGTGCTAGTACAAGGGAGGCTAGGGGACAGTGATCATGAAATGATCCAGTTTGCTATTCAGAGAAAGGTGGGGAGGGTAACTAGCACAGCGCAAATGCTTGACTTTAGAAAAGCCAACTTTGATGTGCTCAGGGCAGCAGTCAGGGAGGCACCTGGAGCCCAGGGGGTAGCTAGTATGGAAGTCCAGGAAAGGTGGTCCTTCCTCAAGGAGGCTATTCTTGGGGTGCAGCAGGATGCAATTCCTCTGCGCAGGAAGGCAGGAAAAGGGTCCAAGAAACCTTCATGGCTGAGCACGGATATCCAGGCTGACCTGAAGGCAAAGAAAAAAGCGTACTGGTGGTGGAAGCAGGGGGCAGGGACAAAGGAGGAGTATTCCTCTCTGACCCGAGCTTGTAGGGATTTGGTAAGGAAGGCTAAAGCAGCACTAGAGCTTAGATTAGTTTCTGGGATTAAGGATAACAAAAAATTCCCTTTTTCAAGTATATAGGTAGCAAGAAGAAGTCTCAGGGTAACATTGGAC
>NW_017729022.1:75638684-75644842 GCF_001723915.1 Gavialis gangeticus
GATCTTGTGGCTGCCTACAGCTTTATCAGGGGCCAGCAGCAGGGACGCGGGGAAAGTCTGTTCACCAGGGCCCCCCTTGGAGTCACCAGGAACAATGGCCACAAGCTGAGGGAGGATAGGTTTAGGTTAGATATTAGGAAGAACTACTTCACTGTAAGGGTGGCCAGAGCCTGGAATAGGCTTCCCAGAGAGGTGGTGCTTTCACCTTCCCTGGAAATCTTCAAGAGGAGACTGGATAGGCACCTGGCTGGGGTCTTATGACCCCTGCCACCCCCAGTGCTCCTTCCTGCCCATGGCAGGGGGTCGGACTAGATGATCTGTCTAGGTCCCTTCCGACTCACTGATTCTATGATTTGTTCTTCACAAATCCATGTTGGTTATTTGTTATTGCTTTATTGTTCTAGACAATAATTAAAATCACCGTGCTTACAACTGGATTATTTAATAAGTTGTTCTGGTCTCTTTTTACATACTGAAATTAGGCTTGCTTTTCTACAGTTCTCTGAGTCTCCTTTTTCCCTTTTTAAAAGTACGCATTATGCTTGTCCTTCACCAGTCTTCTGGGACCTCCCCCATATTCCATGAATTCTTGAAGATAATTTCTATTGGTTCAGAGATTGCTTTAGCTAGTTCCTTAAGCACTTTAGGGTAAATTTTACCAGACCCAGGTGATTTTAATGCATATAACTTAACAAAATATTCTTTAACCTGTCCTTTTCCCATCCTGGCCTGTGCTCTACATCCTTTCTGTTGAAATCAACTGTGTTAAACATCTGGTCACAATTAACATTTTTTGTAAAGGCCAAAGCAAAAAAAGGCATTGAATAATCCAGCCTCCTCAGCATCATTTGCTACTTGCTTTGCCTCCCCGGTCAGTATGGAAGCTACAGCTTCCTCCATTTTCTCTCACCTCTAATGTACCGATAGAATCTCTCCTTTTTCCCTCCATGGTCCTTCCTATTTTGACACCTTTGCCCTTTCTGGTTTCGCCTCCATGTGTTTGCACTGTTCTTTGACCTTTGTTCTTAGCAATGTGTTTCCATTTTTTTGTATGATTTCCTTTTAGATTTTCCAAGCCTTTTCCTATGCTTCCTGCCTCTGCTGCATGCTGGGTGTTTGTTCTCATGGATTTACTATTGTCTCTTTGAGAAACTCCAGCTTTCCTGAACTGCTTCCTGAGCACTCCTGATGCCCAGCATCATAGGCCCTGTCTCCATCTGTCATCTCTGCAGTTCTTTCTATGCTTGGAGGGGAGTCCTATCACTATCACACTACCCTACTCCCCACTCCAGTGTTGTTCTTACTTCAGTCCCTGAGCCTGGCAGGAAGTTTTTGACTGTGATGGTCCGGCCCAGTGCTGGGAAAGGAGCCTCCATGACACTCCTCATGAGGGGCTGCACCAAAGCAGGGGAAATCTCCCGTCTTTTCTCAACTTCATCCAAGATCTGGAAGAGGAAAACAAAGTCACAAAATGTATAAATTGGAGGGGAGAGGAAGACCAAGAATAAACTACAATGGCATTTACATTCTCTCCTTAACTCCTCACAAGAGGAGATCACTGATAGGGAGCAACACAGGGGCCCAGAGTAAGTGAGACAAATGAAAGTAGAAACCTGGAGTAAAATCCTGGCTCCAATAAAATCAAACGGCTTCCTCCTTCCATCTTTGCTCTAGTAGTTTCATTAAAAAAGAGAGGCCAATGTCTGCCAGTCCACGTTTTTTATGTGTTTTCAATGTCAATGTAACTGGTATGTACCACTCCCCAGACCCTCCCCTTTTCCAATTTACTGGTCCCCATTTCCCATGTCTTGATTTTGCTTTCAGCTTCCCTTCCATTTATGAAAAAAGTTTCTCTCACCTTGGAGAAGAGGTTGAAGCATCCAAGGCGACTCACAATGCAGTAAACTTCAGGGAGACGCTTCCCTTTCCCACTGGGCTATCAAGAGAGAAACACAAACACACAAAAACATGCAAAAAAGAGAGTTGTTACAACCGAGGCGGAGAGCAAGGGACTGCCCTGTCTGTGCCAACAATTTTTTCAGAGGCTCAGAGTCTGGCCATGAACTTGACAGCATGTCACTCAATGGCCAGCTGGGGAAATGAGAAACAGGCCCAGAAAACAGAATAAAAAAACCAGGGTGAGAAAAAAGTGAAAAGGGGCTGTGTTCAGACAGAGAGACAGTTTTGAAGAGGACTGCCTAAACTGAGCAGCACAGAGAAGTCTAAGCTGGGGAGCCCTTTTTTGCTACTGCTTTTTTTTTTCAGCACTGAACCAAACACCAGAAGCCCTCCTCCTCTCTTTAGAGGTTCTGCCAGCAACGCTGGTATCACAGAAGGGCTTCCCTTTTCAGGACGCAGGAGGGAAAAGAATACTGGCTAGTTACCAATAGCCTTCTGCAGTATCCAAACCGCCTACTGCCATCTTCACCAGTCAAGACAAACGAGAAGGTCTCACTGCAGAAGAGGAAACAGAGACCAGAAATACAAAGAAAAAAAAAATCTGTCATGGTTTTTCACAAATCCTTTCCATCCCGAAGAAAGCATCATACTCCCTTCACACCAGTCATACCCTTCTTGTGCTCCCATTCCTATTCCTTTCTGTAATTTCTAGGAGTGTCTCTGGCTGCACAGCTCCAATGGCTAATTGACTAGTATGTTCAAACCCAGTTCTCATGTAAGGAGAAGACAGCACCCACCCACCTGGTAAACTGGTAGATGGGTGCCCAGTCCTTAGCATCAGGGAAGCAAAACTGAGGAATGGCCTTCAACTGGTCCTCTGCTTCTCGCATGAATTTGAAGGAGCGCTCAAGCTAGGGGAGAAGAGAAGGACATAATGTTTTCAATTAGTCACATGGGGATGGAATGGCTTCAGATATTTCTCCTGTGACAAATGAAGAGGTGATGACAGAGACTAAGCTTCTGCCTGGAAGATATTAGAGTTACTGCTATCCTAGTTCACCTGACCTTGGGATTTATTAAAGCAACTTCCCCTCCCCCTCTTCGCCAAACTCTCCATTTGCATTTGTGTATCCCTGGAGTATCTCACCTCCACTCTACAATCTGGCTAAGAGCTCAGTCAGGGAAGGGGGTTATATAGCCAGTGAGACCTATGGAGGGTAAAGGCTGTAGTGAACCTCTGCTACTCCAGTCAGGAAAATGCACAGCCACCTTTGTCATTTTGTCCTGTTTCTCACCTCTTTTGTCCTGTTTTTCACTAGTTTGGAGTGAGACCTAGTGGGAATAATATTGTTTTCCCCAAGATAACAAGCTACTCTGTGAATGGTAGCCCTGGGTCTCCTCTAGGAATCCAAACTTCCACCACTTTTCTCAAAGAAAGTTATATAAAAATCATAGAGGAGCAAAAGATCAAAATGGCTGCACCATCAGCATCTGAGAGCACCATGAAGGTCATTTTGGTCCACAGCAACCTCCATATCCTTGTGCCTATTAAACAATGGCACAGCGGGGAATTATTCTGTATTACATTCTGGCTAACTTCCCACAAGATGCTCCTGTTTAAATTGGAGGGCAGCCAGGAAGGGGAGAAGGTGCCAGACAGACAGTTGTGCCTGATGATGGAGGTCTTCCATAGGCACCGCACCTTCAATGGAAACTGCTGCGTGACTTCGGGGATGTAGGCAGCCCCGGCCTGCTTCTTATGCAGTGAGACCACAACAAAGTACTCAAACAACCGCCTCTCTTGGTACTCGATCAAGTCCCGCTCCAAGGTTTGGTATCGGGGGGTCTGCTTCAAGCGAGACTTCACGTGGACCAGGCGCTGGCTGTGAGCTGAAAAGAAAGATGAGGAAAGCCTTTTCATGACCCACGTGACATAACTGGTGATGTTCTGTGGCTGTATGTCTGATACTGTGTTTCCACTGACACACTGATTTATATTTCCACACAAAGTACTACATTTATCATGGATACATCAGCAATACATCTGAGGTATGAACTAGATCCCTTTTATCAGATGGCCTACTCTGCCCTCATTCTGGGCTGCCTCACTCCCTGTACTCTTCCCCCTCTCAGGCATGGTCCCCCTGGGACCTTTGGCCACACAGGTCCTGGCCACACCTCCAAGGCCAGTCGGGACCCCAGGCCCGTGGCTCTGGGCATCCCTTGCGGTAGGCCTCTGGCCCTTTTGACCCTTCTGGTCCTGGCCCCAGCATTGACCAGTCGAGGGTACCTCAAGTCAGGCTTCTTGAGCATCTAGTCCACTCTCTCTCACATGGGTACGCCTTCTTGGCCCTACTATGGGGTTATTCCCCTCTAGTTGTGGGAGCTGGGATTATTAAGGCACCCCAACCCACCTTTCACTGGGATGGTAATTGGCCTGCCATTTCCTGGGGATTCCTGTACCACCAGGAGCCCCACCAGGCCACCCATCCCCAGCAGGGTGCAGTTTTAGGTTATGCCCAGGACCAAGAGCTTCCTAGCGATCCCCATAAGTTCTTGCCCTTACCTCCTGGTTGCTCCTGCTGCAGCTCAGCTAGGAAATGTTTCTGTCTGGGCTAGCAGCAGCAGACTGCAGCCTTTATATACTATGCACTCATCATGACTAGAGCCTATTTCCTTTCCCAGTGACTGAGCTAGAGGCAAAGACATTTGGAAACTGAAAGGTAAAATTTCAACAACAAATTGTAATGACTAAGGCAAAATGTAACATTAGAAGGCATGTTGCAATGTATGCATAGCCCTGGCCAAAAGCACATGGCAGGAGGACACAGGATGCTCAGACAAGAGCCTGCAGGGTGTAGATGGAAGAGTGATTTCTTAGACACTTCCACAGGGGGACTCACATTGAGATCCACTGTGGTGGAGAGGGGTGGGAAGGACATATCCTCCTAGGCCTTATTTATGCATACTTGGATGTGTGACTGACTCTGTTCAGAAGAAAAAAATTGGCAGCACTTGGTAGAAGCCCAGTACTAGAGGAGCTTGGGATGCTTCAATCAGGATAGAGGTCTACAGACAAAGCAATGTCAGGGAACCAAGGCTGTAACAGCAGGGTTTGGAAAGGTGGCCAGGAACCAAAAGCGCTGGAAGACGTATGAGTGGGAATGGTTGTCTGGTGCCAGGCCGTGCTATGCCTGAAGCTAATTAGAGTCTCTCAGGTCTCTTCTTCCACAAGAGCCCAATTCACCCAAAGACAGTGGGAGAAGAAAAACTGGCAAACAAACCTGAAACTACCACGCATGTAAACTGTGGGACAATATACATTCCAGCTGGGAACGTAATGAAAAGCAACCAGCTGGGGAGAAACCAGGCAAGTGTCCCTCAGAACATTTGTCTGGCTCTGTCTCAAATCAAAATGCCAAAACTTTCCCTCAAAAAACAAAGTGGTAATCAATGACAAGGCAGAGACCGCACCACAGTTCACAGCTACAGGCTCTTTGCTGTTGGGTGGCAGAGGCTTGCCATCCAATTTGGCTGAAAGCAATGAGCCATCTTGCATTGGAACTAGGTAAATGCAAACAAGAGAATTCTGCCTAGAAATGAAGGGCCGCTGGTGTCACTGTGTGATACAAGATTTGGACCTGATCCTTGCCCTCTAATTTGACTGCTGCGTGCTGTTCACGGAGCATTCTACTTAACACACCTTAGAGCAGCCCTGGGGCTGCTCTTAAGTTATGTCAGGAAGTGCAATAGCTTCAAGTTTTATGCAAGGTATCTTCAAATGACCTTTTATGCCCACAGGTAGACAAGGTTCTTTGGGTGAATCTGATATCTTTACTAGACCAAATTAAATAGTTGGAAAACAATTATTAAGCAAGCCACCCCATTTATTCCAGACAAGGCCCTTTACTATTTAATTCTTGTTTTTTCAAAAGCACTCAGCATTGGCTTATATCTGCTTTTGCTGAAGTCTCTGGGAGTTTTAGCAGGGACAGGGCGCCTCTTGGAGCAACAGGAACAATGGTCACAAACTGACAGGGAGCAGATTTAGGCTAGATATCAGGAAAAACTTATTCATGGTAAGGGTGGCCAAAATTTGGAATGGGCTTCCAAGGGAGGTGGTGCTCTCCCCTACCTTGGGGGTCTTTAAGAGAAGGCTGAATAGGCATCTGCCTGGGGTCATCTGACCCTAGCACTGTTTGCTGCCTACTCAGACTTGATGATCTGTTGAGGTCCCTTCCAACCCTAGCATCTATGAA
>NW_017729022.1:75649842-75650079 GCF_001723915.1 Gavialis gangeticus
CACTCTTTCCTGCCTAGGCAGGGGGTCGGACTCAATGATCTGTTGAGGTCCCTTCCGACCCTAGCATCTATGAATCTATGAATCAATAGGGGCAGACTTAGGCCAATGATTTATGCTGCTGAAAACCTCACCCTGAGACTCAAATTCTCCCTTGACATATACTTAGTGGAAGCCTATTAAAGCTACTAGGACAGCCCTAATGTTCTCATGACAGAATCTGGTTTTAAATTATTCCCC
>NW_017729022.1:75655079-75672723 GCF_001723915.1 Gavialis gangeticus
AAAAAATCTTGTTTTAAATTTTTCCCCCCCCCCCCCCACCCCACAATGGACACCACCTAATCTAAAGTCTCAGACTAAAAGCCACAATATAAAAAATGTCAACCACAATACCGGCCTACTGTCCTAGTAGGTCAAGCCAGTGACACCAGGCTATAACTGAGACATAGCCTCAGAGTTCAGTGGGGTTTGGATCTGGGACTTCGGTTCACCCTTCCATTGCCACACTAACCAGATCCTGAACACGAGAAAGAAGATGATGCTCATCTTTCTGGATCTTTCTGACATTCAGATCTATCTCAAATACATGTTCTGAGCCAAAAAGTAGTAGTAGTAAATGAAGGAAGAGGTGGTGACAAATGAGAAAGAAGGTTCCCAATGTTCCTCTTGCCCAACACACTGAACTTAGACCTGCTTGTGTGCTATTAACACATTTATGCAATATGAAGATGTAGTAACAAGAGGCAGTGTATTTCCTGCCACTACAATAATGACCAGCATGATAAACTGATAACACAATACTCTTTTTCACTGAGAGATTTGGTTGCAGTGATAGAGAAATGGTTATCTCCTACAATAGTGGAATTGTTCCCTAATTGTTGGTAGATGAGAGCCAAGGAGGTAGTGTTTGGATCCCAACATGAATTAGGTTTAAGTCCAAGGCCCAATCCAGGATCAAACCTGATGGCAGTGATATCCCACAAACTGTTCTCTATAGATTTTGGTAGGACATAAATTAGAAGATTGGCCTGTAATAAGTTGTCAGATGCTAGAACCCAGTGCAGCCATGCTGCTTTACCACAGCAGCCCAGACAGTTCCTATTATCTCCTGTACAGGAACAGCAAAGATCCCAGGAGTCTTTCTGAAGCAGGTGCAGGGACACATGGGTCCTGCAGGGCAAAAACATGGTAAGACCCAGACTCAGGAGGAAGCTCCAGCTTGTTCTCAGTTTTCAAAGCAAAGGTCTCCCCCCACTACAAATGCACTGTGGGAAGCAGGGTGGGAAGCACCATATTCTTGCACGCTAGCCCAGGGGTGGGCAAAATGCGGCCCGTGGCCAGATGCGGCCCGCCAGGCCATTCTATCCAGCCCACAGGGCCCCTAAAAATTTGGAAAAGTAATATTCATCTGCCCCTGGCTGCCTGTCATGAGGCCTTGATGGCTTGCCAAAACTCAGTAAGTGGCCCTCTGTCCAAAACAATTGCCTGCCTCTGCACTAGCCCCTTTGGTTTGGGACCTGACCTGTTACCCAAACAGTTAGGTCATGTTTGTACCCTCAGCCTGGAATACAGAAACCTCAGGCTTGGAAGGAATTTAGATTTCAGATTGCAGTCTTGGCTGAATTCTAATTCCTGGTATAAAATTGAAAGAGGATTACAGTAGTAGGGAATGGGACTAATAAACACTGGAAAGGATTCAAAGAGATTTCAGACTTATTTTCTGGGAGTTCATACCCCACACAGCTGTCACAGGGCTAAGCAAATAGCATAACAAACTGCTCCCAAATCAATTTAACTAACAGGGCACCACAGAATGCACCTCAGTCCCTACATATATTTACCTAGTCTTTCTACTCTGTAAGAACATGCTCCCTGCTGGATTTCCTAAGGACTATGTCCACCCATTAGCTGCCTTGGCAGCCTTCTTCACACATGTGTGATCTTTCACTTAACAGATCCTCTCCTGAACACACTTGGTGTCTATGCCAACCATGAAAGTCAATTTAAAGATTCCTAAGGGAGTTGGCATGACTTCTAGATTTGTTTTGGACTCTCATGTTTCCCAGACTGTGACCTTCTTCTACAGTTCTCCTGGCCTTTGATATCTCTGTTTTCAGTGTGAAAATCGGTATTATCTCAAAATATACCAAAGAAAAGAGGAAAGAGTTAAAACATCAGGTGTGAATTTATCAGTAACCATCTGCCATGGCTACTCTCTCCACTCAATTTCCTTACCTTTCAGTTTCTCTTCCGTGTCACTGTCTGATTCACTGTTTTCATCGGTAACTATCAGGGGGAAAAAAGGAAAGTGAAATGAAGAATACCTAAAAATAGTGCACTCTTTACAGAGGGCAGAATAAAAACTGGCTCAAGAGCTTCAGGAGGAAGAATTCATAAAACTCAAAGGGCCAGATCCTATTTCATCTAAGCGAACTTAGACACCTAGGGCACATCCCCCTGAGCATACACATGTAGTTTGCGGTGCTGCAAACACGTCCATGGCAATGCAAATTGTATGCACCACATGTGCATGCATTCATCACACTGCTAATTAGCAGTGCGGCAGTTTTTTTGACATCAGGATATCCCGGTGTCAAAAAAAAAGTGCCAAAAAAAGGTGGGGGTGTGCATGTGGCTGAAGCATGTGCCACCCAAAACTGAAGCCTGGCCAGCCAGAGCCAGGCTCTGGCTGCCAGCCAGTCTCTGTGCACCCAGGTCACCACCACTACATCCCTGGGAGGCCCAAGGACTCCAGGTAAAGCTGCTGGGGCAGCCCAGCCTCTCCTACCCCACTGGGGCAATCTGCCATATGCCAGAGCGTGCATGCAGGGACATGCCTGGGAACAACAAGCAGATATGTGCCACTGCCATTTGTCCCTGGGGAAACACACATTCCCGATCATGGGGATGTGCTCCTAAGCGTAATTCTAGTCCACCCTGCTCCACTCCTAAAAATGCATTACTGCATCTACTTTTGTAACATACTACATGTGTCTACACAAGACATTGACTGAGCAGTCATTTAGTACTTGTATAAACAAATACTTCACAGTAGTGCTGAAGAATGGCTTTTTTGTGATGCTGACTGCACAGTAGCCTGAGACTACTGAGCAGTAGCATCGTGTCATGCTTTCTGCTAAGAGGTGCTACTGTGTAGTAGTCTCGGTCTATGCGCAGTCAGCATCTTATGTAGATGCAGCCACTGTCAACTTACCCTGTCACAAAAAAAACCTGAGGGGAGGAGGAACATTAAGTTTTTTAAATCAGAAAAAGCACCTTTTGCATTACGTTTTTCAGGAACTCAAGCAGGGTGGAAGAGAGTGAAAATTAGGCACCTACATCCATGTCTGTTAGGTAGAACAGAATCCAGATCAAAGTGTCTTTCTTCCTGGGGCACAATTTTACCCTTCACTGCCTGGGCACAAACAAGGGCAAAATCTGATCTAAATTGCCATACAATAACTCAAGTGACAGGGGAACGTAATTGCTGAACTAAATCAGACCCTCTGGCCCAGTATGCTGTTTTTAATAGCGACCATCATCACCAGATACTTCAGCAAAAAGTGAAAGAAATTCCACAATTGGCCAACATGAGATAATTTGGCCCTAAGAGATATTGTTTTAAACCCCAAACATAAGTTATCCTATATGTAATTATGGGAAATACATAGAGCTGATCAAACACTAAAATTTCTTCTGAGAGAAATTCTAGGGGGAAAAAAGAATCATTTTGTTCCACAATGGAAAGTAGAAAATTTGGAAATTTCTCACAGGAGGGAGTTCTAAATATAGTTATTTGAAATAAATGTTTCCATCTAAGGAAGTTGTGGAATCTCTTTCACTGGAGGTTTTCAAGGAGTGACTGGACAGACATCTATGCGGGAAATTTTAGGAATGGTGAATTCTCCATTTGTGAAGGGTGCAAGGCTAAATGACTCTTAAAGAGCACTTCTAATTCTATGATTCTATAAAACACTTGAACTATTCTTGGCTGAGTTGGGAATGGAGGTTCCCAGTTCGGTAGCAGAGACCTGGAAGACTAAGCAGGTCCTTCAAAAGTTTGGAAGAAGTAAGGTAAGTATCAAAATCTGCCTGCACTCCACTGGAATCCTCCCTGACAGTGATATGCTCCCATTGTTTTTATTTAAACAAATTGGCATTTTTCAACAGAAAAACATTTTTCTGGACAAAGCACTAGCAAAGAGGCTATAAAGAACAATAATCGCTTAGGATAGCTAGCCAAACCCAAGCTAAATAGAAATCCTCAAAAGACTCAACAGCAACATGCCTTAGTCAAATGCCTTTTACCTTTCCCTGAATTGCTCTCCGTGGACTGGGACAGCCTCTTGACACGTTTCTTTCCCCTCCGTATCTCATAAATGGCATTGATTTTCAACACCAGCTACTCAACAAACAGGAGACAGAGAATAAGGTTAGTCTCCTTCCCCCAAATAGGAAGAAGAAAGTGACATCTTAATTTGAGTTTTCTAGTCCTGATCAACAATCACCCCATCACCAGATCTTATTGGTACCATACACCCTCTGGCTTCAACTCTCCACTGTTCACAACAAGCATCAGAGAGTTCCCCTGGACTTTTTCCCTTGACCACAGCACCCAGATTTGTGAGTGATGGTCTAGTAGTGAAGACCTGGCCAAACTCTTCTCAACATCTGCTACAGAAACAGATTAAAGACCCATTGAGGATTCTGAAAAATGTCTGGGTTAAATAATGATTACGGTTCCTGAGATCTTTGTGCAAAAATGCTTTAAATACATGCAGACCAGAGACAGGGCACTCGATGCCCAAAAGTCTGTCCAACAGGTTTCCCAACTGTACAATTGATCCAATAGAAGATATCACAAAAAAGCCTTTGCCTATTTTAAATACATCATATATAGCAAATGCTGGGAAAAATCAGAACTTATTGAAACCACAAGTAGATAAGCTTTTCAAAATGTTTTTTTAACAGAATCAGGTAGTCAGGATCCAGCTCATCAGCCTCCTCTGTGCTGCAGATAGAGGACCAATTTGACAGGGCATACTGGGGCTCCCTTGGCACAGGGGCACATTGAAGGGGTGAGAAGTTAGCAAAGCTAGTTCTGTGCCACCTACTCCTAGCGGGTGCTCAGGACAGGGGATGTTCTGTGCATGAGATGGGACACTGTCAATTCTTGCTGTGATATTTGGCCTGTAAAGAGGCTTCCAGAGTGTACCATGCACCTTTGGCTGATCTAACTTGTGCCATGGCCCCAGTCAGTCCTTAGGCCTGAGCAGGCTTAAAGGTGGCAAGACGCAACTTAGACTCAGATGGATGCAAGGATCCAACCCAGAGAGCGTGTCTACATGAGACACTTTATTGCACAATAGACTAATGTGTAGTAAACGTCACCGTCTACATGTGCATGGGACTTACTGTGCATCAGATTAATCTAACGCGCCATTTGCTAGTACCAACACATACAGGTACTAGATAAATGGTGCATTAACTAATGCTCTGTAGCACATGTGTAGATACTGACCAGGAGCAATTTGCTGCAGGGTCAGACCTGACCTGATCTCCATGTGGCTGGGAGACAGCTTCCCCTGTAGCTGGCACAGGTCTCCCAGCCACATGGGGATTTGGATGGATACTGATCCCCATGTGGTGGGGAAACAGCTGCCCCCGGCACAGTTCTCCCAGCCATGTGGGGATCGAGATCAGTCCTGATCTCCTGGCAGCAGGGAAACAGCTGCCCCTGCAGCTGGCACAGCTCTCCCTGCCTGGCAGAGATCAAGACTGACCCCAGTACCTGCTGTCAGTCCCCAGGGGAGCCTGGAGCTCTCCCTTGCTGCTGCAGGGGGGCAGAGCAAGGCAGGAACAGCCTTGGACTGGGCTGCTCCTGTCCAGCGTAATTTGCTACTGATGGGGGTGCACATGTAGACATGAGCCCAAGAGTGCATTAATAAACCTTGAATTTTCTGTGGAGAAAATTCAGGCACAAAAATTGCATGTGTAGATGCACCCAGAGAGGTTTTAAAAACTGCTTCTGATTAATAACACACAAGGCACAATAGCAATACAGCTGTGCTCTTGATCCTTCTATTTTAAAAAGATATTGAACATCTTGGAAAATATAACATGTATGGGGTCTTGGGGGATAGAAGTGGAGAGGTCAAAGGCAGCAAAGGAACTTTATGCTAACAGCTGGCGTTGTTATAACTCGAGAGCGCACGCTAGAGGAGTGACCATAGAGGACAACTACAGGGCAACAGACAACAATAAGGAGATGCTAGACTTAACTGAGCATATGGACATATGAACAATTTATTGCAAGGTAAAAAAGAAGCAGGGCTTTACAATATACCAGCTGTTCTACAAAAGTGCCTGTGTGCATGGTTTTACCTCAGAGTGAGTGGAAGCCAGACCATCACAGTTTACTCTGATTTCATTGAGAACTAAGCTATAGCAATTTAGTTTCCACTTAGCATGGAATAAGGGCCCACACACAGAGGTGACACATGGAAAAGCACCCCAAAGTGCCAAGATGTGCAACAGGGATACACAAAACCAGACCTGTAGACATGAGAACAAGTCAGAATACATTAGTGCACACAAAACACATGTTCCTCCAGAAGAAGACTGTCAGGTCAAAGAAGTGATTACAGTCTAGTCCTGCCAACATATGCCAGACTCTTGCAAAGAGCAGGAAAGATAATTATGTTTTACAAACATTCAAAAGATATCCCACAGCCAAATGGCCCTTTGACTAACTACTCTTGCTGATCTGATAGGAACTCTGAAATATACAACGATGTCATGCTATATAAAATGACAATCTCCATTAAATGGGAGGCTTGTTGAGGAAAAACCTTTAACAACAAGGAAAGAAAAACTAGACTCTCAAGTTTCCAGTAGGTCTCCTTTGTTCACCCAGGCTTACATCCCACCCAGAACATGTGCTGCAAGTAAAGATAACCAGTGACTGAGTGACTGAATGTTAGTTTGCAAAAAACATATATATAAATAGCAGAAAACCCTACTGAACACATGACCTTTGAAAGGAAGTGCTGCTCCACAAGTTGCTCACTAATGACGCTGGAAAACAAGATATAATTTTTGCAAAAAAATCACCATTTTCCCCCCATTAAAATTTCAATGTTGTAAAAAAAAATCTAATTTTCAATTATTTTCATTTGCTTTATCCTTCATAGTAACATAGACTAGTAAAATAGTACTATAGTAAAATATATTCTAAAGAGATCTTTGGCCCCTTTTTGAAGAGAAAAAGTGAGAGTGGGATGTAAGGAATGCCCTGTGCTGACTATGAGAAGTTAAATGAAATCAAGTCAGTCCCAGGAATAAGGGACACATTTTACAAGCACAGCACTGAAACCTACATTGAAAATTTCTTCCTCTCTCTCAAAAAAAAGACTACTTATGGGAAGCTAAGCAAAGAAATAAACCCTGAAGTTACCTTGGGAATCTTCCTCCTCCTCTTCCCATTCTGAGGATCTCCCAAGGAGAAGATGGTATCATCTGGGCTGCTGGGAGTAGAGGGGGGGCTGATTTTGGAAGGGGACCCAGTTCCGTCACGACTCAGTTTCCTTATATCTCGCAGTTTGAAACTCCGCCGTTCTGAATTTTGTCGAAAGAAAATGGGTTTGGAAAGTAACTGGGGAAGGAGACAGAATGGAAGAGTGAAAATGAATTGATACAGTGCTTCATCTAACCAAGCATTGCAAGAAACCATTGTAAAAGCACCAATTCCACTAAACACTAAGAAAAAGAGCTGGAGCATTTGACTAGCAGACTGGCAAGTATAGTTTATGGCTGGCAATTTCTTGTATGTCCAAAGAGTTTTCCTGACTGTCAGTTTACACAGGACTATCCTCACAGACAATTAGAGTCCCAGATTTATTTCAGGTCATGACATAACTCAGGGATTGGCTAAAAGGCCTCAGTTTGAGGAGCAAATAATTCCCCAGCTATATGTAATCCATAGATTGGGATCACACAAGAAAAATGCTAACCAGCGAATCAAACACAAACATTTGGGTTAACACTTGCCCTATAGGAACCTAGAAAACTGCCATTCCAGACCAGAACTATGATCCATCTCATTTACAGTCCAGTTTTGGACAGAGGTGGGAACCAAATATTGCAGATAAAGATGCGAGAAACCCCAGAGTGGACAGTTATGGAAACCAGTTCTTTCCTAATTCCATCAGTTATTAGTTGTCCAAGTCCAATGGCAGCACAAAAGGCTAGCACATACAATATCAACATCCAGGTCCTAAATTCCCCACCCATAGGGGTAGACAGCAGTGCAGAAGAAGAGTGGCATTCACTAAGGGAGGCAGGAAAGGGGGAGCCTTTCACATCCTAGAAAGAGCAACTCTAACTGGATTGTGGTTGAAGAAGCTATTTCAACTGGATATTGGATCACTGTGACTAGAGACTTTGAAAGGTAGTAGAGAGAGAGAAGAATGAAAAGAAGGAAAATACAGAGGGAGGGCCTGCCACTAAGAGAATCTCCACTTGCTGTCAGTCTTTCCTTCAACCATATCACAGTGTGGGGCCAATAATCAATGGTGTAATGGTGCAGCTTACCTTGGCCTCATTATCAGAGTTGGCCAGTGCCTCTGTTTCCCAGTCTGGTATGTCACAGGTAAAGTTGGGCCCTTACGAAGATTAAAGCTCACTCTGGTAACAGCAGGATTTTCAGAAGCTCTCAGCACTGATGCCATCCAGCTCCTATGCCAGTCAGTAGGAGTTTTACCATTACTTGCAAGGACAGCAGTGTTAGGCTCGTGCTGAGTCCTTTTGAAAATTGCCAGTCTTTGTTTATATAATGAATTAATGGGAAGTTAATTAGAAGGCATTACAAAGCAGTACCTCTGGGTGATTCTGGCTACATGGGCTTTTCCCAGCAACGGCTCTGTAAGAAAGGCTATTGTCTTTTCTTTCTTTGTACTACAACAGCTCCCAACTAGCCCCAACAAGATCACTGTCTGCAGGCATAATGCACTGTTGTGTCGTGTAGCCTAAGCTAGGTCTGAGTTAGCTCAGACACTAGAAGCAGCACAGCTTCAGTGGCGTGATGTTCTGCCTGGACTAATGTACCCTGTTTCTCAGCAAGGCAACTTAGAGCTAGCTTGGGTATCACTACACGGTTCTGCTTTTTGGTGTATAGACCACAGATCCAATGGCCATGCCCATGTCTATCTCCTATCCTGGAGAGCTTGTTCTTCTCCCATTTCCCCAAAATGTAAGGGGGGTTAAGGAAGTAGGAGCAAAAATGAGCCCTAAGTTTTGAATAAGAACTTCCTAGACCTTAAATGCTGGAGGCTGCAAATGAGAGAAGAACAGTGGGAAAAACCCTCGTCACACCCAGTTTACTCTCCCTTTCACTGTCCACTCCCTGCCTCTGTTTGACAGTGGACACTGGGCAACATGGTCTGACCCAGTAAATGGCAGTTCTTATGTTCGCAGTTGAAAGAAGGTGATGAAGCTTCTCTTTCTGAAGCCTGGATTCGTCCGCACTTCTCCAGCAATCTAGTGATTCAAGGCTTTTTCTGAGAAGTCTTCAGGATGACAAACCCCATATAGACTTTCTCAGTGAGTTCTGGGGTTTACCAGAGATCAGATCAAGTTCACACTACAGCACCCCAAGTGATTATGGTGGATTAATTAGATACAGATCTATGTTAAAGGTCTATGTTAGCCTATAGATGGAGGAGTCCCTAATTTAGCAAGGGAGGTTTAGTAAGGATGGAATATCCTCCTTCTACAAGAATCAGAAGGAACAGATGTAGCGGCTGTTACTATTAACCAGCCTTTTCAAGAGAAATGCAGAAGGACCTTCCTACTGGAGGCGGTGGCAGCTGAATCTTTCCAGCATTCCCAGCAATTGCATAAAGGGTTACAGGCTGGCTATGGACACTGAGCCAATCAGATTACTAGGCCATGACTAGAGATTACTGGAGCATTCCAGTGTCATTTTAATGGTGGGTGGCGGGGCTTGCATCTGCAGATACCCACCAGTTCCAGCCCCAACACCGAAGCTGCCAGCGGCATCTGCAGGAGCTCGCCACCTCTGCCCCCGCCGCCGACACTGCTGACAGTGTCTGCAGATGCTCACCAGCTTCAGCCCCACCACCGATTCCACTGGTGGCATCTGCGGGTGCCCCCCACCAGACATAGGAGGCACCACTTGCCCAGGACCAAATGTGTTGGAGCACTGGCCCAAGCAAATCACAAAGTAGCCCAAAACTCTTCATAGTTCTGCCAGTGCTCTTCAGCCTAAATGGCAGCACTGCTCTATACTTCTGAAATGAGAAGTACAGACAGAGACTGCCAGCCACTGGAGATTCACCATACACCTGTGCCCAAATCAGAACCCCAGTTACAACCATCCCTAAATTGGGGGGAAGTGGGGCAATTTCATTTCTGGATCCCTCTCTCATAGTTTGGTCCTTGTTGGCCCACTGTAAGAACTAGGATCAAACCATAACTCATTTTTACTTGGAACATAGTGGGGGCATCTACACATGCACTTTACTGCAGTTGATTAATTAGGTCCACAATAAAGCATTACTGTCTACACATGCAGTGCTATTAGGCTGGACTAAATTAATTAACTCTGCTGTCAGATAGTACTGCCCGACACAAGTACTATCGTACGGCAGAGTTATTTAATGCACCACAATGCAAGTGTAGATGATGACCAGGGCTGGCTGGGGAACAAGGTTGCTACAGTGTAGGGGCTGTCTGCTGGCACCCTCATGCCCCAGCCAGCTCCTCTGCAGCATGCTGAGCCAATGCAGAGCAGCTCTGGGCTGGCAGGCTGGCCCCCTGGATCCCCTGACAACCAGGGTTGCACCACCCCGGCTCAGCATGCTGCAGTCCCAGGCACATGTGCAAATGCTGTGCCAGGGAGCAATAAACTCTGGTGAAAACTGCCCCAGACTTTATTCAGACACGCTCATTGCACATGTAGATGTACCCACTAAGAGTTTGAGCCCAGTTTTCCAGAGAAGGAAGACCAACATATTATCCCAGTGTACTGTCACAGCCTTCCTCATCTCAGTGCATGAGCAAGTTTCCATCTTGGTCAAGATCCAACATCTGCTCTTCATTTTGTAATCTGTTTTGTAATCTGTTATGCATACCCCTGTTCTCCTCCAAATGGCATGCATGGAAGGGGCTTTGCTGGGAACACAAAGTAATATATGAAAAAGATCAAAACAGGATGCTGTCTAACGTGACCCCTGGTGACGGGACACTTCTGTTCTTGTGATGCAGCACCAAAGTGGTACACGTTGTCCTAGCTCCCACTATCAAGTGAATTCTGGATGCATGAAGCCTATGTGCTGCTCAGGTGTTAGCCCCATTGTGAGAAGAGTGAAATCAGCATTATACCAAAAGGTGGACTCAGGAAATCCTGTGCTCACGGGCCTCAGCTCCCCATATTCTGCCTCTATCTCAGTAGCTAAGATATGAAGTGGGAAATCCTGCCCAGTTAAACTCGATGGCAAAAACACCATTGACTTCAGTGGCAGTCAGGGTTTAACGCAAATCCTTTTGGGAACTGAATATTTGAGTCACGCTGGCTGTACAAGATACCTTGGTAGGGGTTCCAGGAACTGATGAGGTGGGGGATGCTGGAAAGGTCAGGACACATTTCTTTCCTAGACAGCGGCTATTAGTCTCAATGTCTTCATAGGGGTTTTCCTTCGAAGGCGGATCTGCAGCAACAAATCACAAGTGCTAAGTAAGAAACACAAAAAATCCTTAAAGTTGGCCATAAAATCTCTACTGGGATCCTCTGGCCTTTCCTTAGTCTGCTATAAAGACTTGCTCTCAAACATTCTTGCACTCACTTCCCTCTCTCCAGCTCAGGGAATCCAGCTGGTTACTGGATCATGTCCAAACTCTGACACAGTTATATACAACTGCAGAATCAGGCCACAGGGATTAGAGAGGGAAAAGACCCATTACACCCTCAAATTAAGCCCTATGCTGTTGGAGACAAGTTTTACTTGCCCCGCGTGCCTCTGGTTCTGGGAGACACCACACAAGGTTGGACCAGAAAGGGCTGCAGCAAGAGCGCATGTTCATGGAACAGCCACTTCTAGATCTGGCTCTGCAGGTGGCACATGGTGTAGTTCCACCTGGCCACAGCAAGAATGGCAGCAGGGTGAATGTAATATAATTATAAAGATCCAACTGATTAATAACATATGAATTAATACAATTAGTGTTTATACTACAATATTAGTAATATATTTATATTTGTTTTTTCCATGGGGTGCTGCTAAATTTTGAAAAGTTTTGGAGGAGTGCCTTGAGTCTAAAAACGTGGAGAATCACTAGACTAGGCAATGCCTAATCCCTGGCTTGGTGGTTAGAGCACTTTGCCATGAAGCAGGAGATAGAGACCTGGTTGAGGGGATCTACACCAAGATCTCCTGTTCCCTGGCCAAGAGCTGCTGGCCTCAGGAGGCAGGAACTGCATGCAGATTTATTTTTGAACCCATACATCATCTGTGTTCCCTATCTGCTCTATGTAGCAACCTGTTGTACCAGAGTTCAACATGCGGAGGGAAAGCAGCTGAAGTCATCATACAAGAACACAACAGAAAAGACTTCTTTTGCCTCAGTCTTTGTTACTATGATTTTATGTGCGACTCACTCTTAAGGCTGCTTGCAGACGTTGGAAAAAAAACCCAAAAATGCTCCTGCGCCAAGCCCAGTGCATGCCCAGAAGAGGCAGTGCATTCATTCAACCTGGCTTTGCAGCAAATTGATAGATTGGGTATTTTAGTGGGGATTTTTTGGCCCTTTTGTCCTATAGCTGATTAAATCTATACAGATCTATACAGATGCTGCAGAGCTGGGTTGAACTAATGTACTGCTTCTTCTAGTAAAGCACATTTGGGGGGGGGGGGCGGGTTACATCTGCAAGCAGCTCTACTAGTGTCTGAATTCACCAACCTGAGGGAGGTAGAAATTCTCCTGATTGTGACAGTGGCAAAGAAAGCCATGGGTGAACATACTGGAGAGACACCCATTTCTGTCCCTGAACTACAGACCTTGTTTTGGAGGTGGGTTTTCAATGAAGAGAAGTTAGTTCAATAGTGCATCTCTGAACAGCTTTGAAAACACTTGAATTAGTCCTTGAGACAAGTGGCAGTGCAGGTCTCCTTTTGCCACCAATGTGGTTTTCAGTGTTCGGCACCATGTCCAGCCTGAATCAGTCTGGGATATACAGTTTTACCCACCACAACCTGTAAACCCTTCCTCCTGACTGTCCTATGCTGAATTTCAGGACTCCCAGTAAACAGTGCTGGATGGGATACAAGAACAGTGGGATGGAAAACTAAGTCACATGTAGACAGTTCTAGTACTAAGAGCAATAAAATGTGTGCATGCGCATGTGAGTGTGTGCATACGTGTGTGTTTGGGTTCACCTTCTTTGGCTTACTGCTAGCATTCTGTGGTAGAAGGAAGGGCTGAACTATTAAAAACTACCCCTCCTTCCCAGCCCCATCCACTGGTGATGTTTCCTAATTGTTGCTGTTTATCCTTGGTGAAGTATCCCAGCTTGTGGTTTGGTGAAATATAAAATTGTAGCTTTGTTGCAGACATCTCTGTCAGCCCTTTCCTCCTCTACAATAGCATGAAAACAGCCCTAGGGCTGCAGGGGTCAATTAAAGATCATTAACTCCAGACAGAGCTGGGCAAAGCCTAAGTGCATAGAAAAGAAACAAAAACCCAAGTGTGTCCCATTTGCTATTATCAATAACCCACTTCCTTCTAACCTTTCCAATCCAAAGCTTTCTAGGGTAGGAATTTCAGCATGGTGTTTGAGTTCTTTGCAAGTGTGGGGAGAAGGGCATAGTCTTACATGAATGGATAGATTTGCCAGTACGTTAGCCCTGTAATGCTACCCTTGTTATTCCAGCTGGCAGGGTGACCCTTCTATTGTGGTTCTGAAAGGTAAAAAAATCAGCAGCTGCTAAGGCATTCTGTATCCCTTCGGCCCCAAAACCAGCAGGGGAAAGAAGGCAAATGTGGGTCCCCCTAACTCATGGCAAAGTCAGACAGTTTTAAAAATGTACAGCAAACACTGTCCTCTTCTCACCTATGATAGCACTGGACACTGCCTCCTGGGATGCAGTCTAATGTTCTTCATGAGACCTCTCTAACCAGCCAGAGTCTGGATCCAAACAGAAGTATCCTGCTTCTTCCCGAGAACCTGTGGTTAACACCCACCCCCACCATCTGAATCAACCTTTTTGGATATAGCAGTACCTGTTCCCTTCCTATCCCAGTGTGAAGAAGTTCACTTAACGTCTTTCCTTGCAGAATAAAATTCAAAAGTTGGGTCCCAAAAATCCTCTGGCTAATTTTTGAGGCATTAGGTTTTATTCCATTTTGTTTCCTCCTTGCCAGTGCACCCAGAGCAAATAAATACACTTTCTTCAGACCCCCCAAAGACTGTGACATGTACTTATTGTTGTCCACAAACCTTTCTAGTTTTCCAGCCCTGTCAGCCCCCCCACCCCTGCAAAAGGTCCTACCTAGAATATCTTCATAGACGTTTTCCTCTGATAAAGTGCGCGTGAGGGCCAGCTTGGTCTGAGCATACCAATCCACCCGGCCATTCTCGGAGGACGACTGCAGCAAGTCTTCAAATTCATAAGACTTCCTGTGCCATTGTGGGGAGAAGGAAACAGAATTGTGATATAGACAAACAGCTTCTAGAAGCCCATTAAATCAATTTCATTGGCTAATAGCCAGCATGTCACGTAGCCAGCAGAATGAAAAGCCTGCTTTACAGACCCCACCTTTAGCACGTGAAGCATTGGGGACACAGTGAGAGCTGTTTTTCATGAGAGTGACAGTAGTCAGCAAATGATAGGACTGCAGTGGATTATTCATCTTGTAACGGGTATGACACAGGTGCAAAACACTATGCGGGACATTGTGAAATAAGAAGTAGTACCTTACTGAACTAGCAGTCCTATTCATCTCAGGCCCTACTGACTATGTGGAAAAAGTATGTCTCTTAGGAATGGTGTAGGACAGCAAGAATCACACACTGAACCACAAAGGAAACACAAAAGAAAAACAATGGAGTGTCCTCTCCAATCAAGCATGGAAAGGTTTCATCTCCTTCCCTCTCCCAGTCCAAATGAAATCAGGGATTTTTATTTTTAAAATAGATCCTCTACTGAGGGTGGAATCAAAGGAGGCAGGAGATCCCCCACTTACAAAATATTTGTAGTTACAGCTAAGGAAAAAGTTCTCCAGCAAGGATTGAGCAAAAAGGAACAGACCCCATTTGAAAGGGCAGTTGAATTCTGAAGAGTCAGTCTGTGAAAATGGCATGGTAGGGTCTCATGTTCAATCATCTCTCAAGGACTCCTGATCAGCATTGCTCAGTTTGCAAGTGAACAGACTGCCAGATTGAAAAAAAGGTGTGACTACACTGCATAACACCAGATATTCACCCTGGGATCAGAAAGTCAAGCTAGAATCATTTGTTCTTGCACACTGTCACTAGTAATGGGATCTCCAAGCCAAAGTCTGGCCTCACTTGCCCCAGTGAATTATTTTTGGCCTTCAGCAGGCTTGCAGAGGTGTGACTGAGAGCACAAGATGGCTGGCAATGGTGCCTTAGTTCACTTTCAGGTCCCAGGGTAAATATAGGAAGCTGTGAGAAAGACAGCTTTTTATTTTATGAACAAAGTCAAGACATGGACCCTGATGAGATGTCATTTCTGTGGAACCCTCTTTCAGGAGTAGAACAGTACCTCAAAGGCAAATTAATGAAGAGCTCCAACCCCAGCATTACTGAAATAAAGAATACCTGTGGTCAGCATTGTTCTTATGTTTCCCATTCCACAGTCTTCTGCTGACAGCTGAAGGAGGAGGAGAAGAGGGAAGAGGAGGGGGAGGTATGGATGGCAGAGGGGGCAAGTTTCTCTTATTTCTAGCTCCTGGAGTCCAGCCCTCTTCCCCCTCATGTTTAAAAGTCCGTCGGGGCTTTGGCAACGGGTTGATGAAGGGTTTCTTCTCTGGTGCTCCTGGCTCTGTGTATACATTCTCCACATTGTGGTCTTTGCATTTAACTTTAGATGGTTTTACCTCTTCTAGAGTCCCAAAAATTGGCTCACTGCCTTCCGAGTCCAAGCTGAGAAGCCCCTTATTGAGTTCAGAGCCACATATGCCCTCCTGGCCCTCTGAAGGAGTCTGTCCCTCAAATACCTTCTCCGGCAGACAGTGTGGGGAATAGTAGGTACCCGGTAACTGAGGCTGCAGCTCTGCTGACCCTTCCTTCAAGGCCTGCTCCAACTTCTTGACCTGATTCAGTACTGAAAGGTTCTCTTTCTGGACCTCCCACTTACCACCTTTCACCTCCTTGCATTTTCCAACACTGGCCTCAACTTCCTCTTCCTTCTCCTTCAGTTCTACCTTCCTCTCTACTCCTTGTCCTGTACCCTTTGGAGTGCCCGCTCTCCTTTCATTCTCTTTTGCCATCCCTTTGTATTCCAGTTCCCAGTTTACAAGCCTCTTGGTGTCTACTTTCCGATTCACCAAAACTTCCCCACTCATCTTTTCCACCACACATGATGTCTTCTGCTCCTCTTTCACTCCTAGCTCATCTTCCTTCCATGCAGCCACAGGGGAGGGTGTTTCTTTTTTCCCTTCCCATTCAGAAATCTTGTCCTTGATGCTGAAGGACTTATTCCTGAAACCAACTTTTCCAGATGACCATGAGTTCTGAGTGCCTCTGATTTGCTTCCTTATGATTTTGCTGTTTTCTTTGACACTGAGATCCACAGAAGGGTCACTGATGATCATTTTGGGACTCAGCATATTCTGCTGAAAGCAGTCTAGCTTTGGATTCAGGATCAAGTTCTCCAGTGCTGTCAATGGGTTTTTCAGCACAGAAGAAACTTTTTCAGCTTTAGATTCCAGATGCAGAATGATGTTGGCTCCTTCAGAACAGTCTTTATTGGTACACCTGAATGAAAGTCTTTCTAATTCTTGCCCAGCAATTTTATTGTTTTCCCTTGATATCTTGATCCTACACAGAAAAGACAAAAAAGAAGCATTACTTTATGTTGGTCATTGGTTCATCAGCTCTATACACTCTGCCCAGAAAGGTGAGGTCAGATGGGATGCTTGGGCTGATTGTTGACAGTCTTGCTGCAAGGCTTTCTTTGGGGATTGTCCTTGTCTCCTCTACTTTCCTCCTGAAACAAAGCCCCTGTTCAGCACAAGATCTACCTATTGCCCTATACTTTCTCTAATGGTGGAGATGGTTGCAGGTGTGTGAATTTATAGTTTTGGATTACGTGTATTGATATTGACAGTACATCAAATTTGCATGTATGTCTGTATTTTTAAATGACTAGTAAACTTTTTATGTACATAGAACATTAGAGAGGTATGCTGACAGATAAACCAAATGGATACTAGCTTACCAAACCACAGGTAGCCAACCTGTTGTACAGGTGCCTTAAATGGCATGGGCAGATGGTGAGCGGAGCATGGCAGATTGGGGAGGGGACAGGCAGCACAATGGTAGGTAAGGCAGGGGGCATAAAGCAGGGCACCAGATAAAGCAGGAAGCACAGGGCAGAAAGCAAAGCAACAAATCAGGGAGCACAGGTCAGGGTGCAGAAAGCAGAGCAGCAGACTGGACAAGGGAAAGAATTGGAGTGGCACTCAGGGAAGGTGTGACACTAATTTGTGGCAGTCCTGCCAAAAAGGTTGGCCCCCACTGTATTAAACCATAGCTACCCAAGAGGTGAATAGATTAGAAAGCTAACAGCATACTGGGCTGCATTAGTAGGAGCATTGCCAGCAGATTGAGGGAAGTAATTACTCTGCTCTATTCTGCACTGGTGAGGCCACATCTGGAGTACTG
>NW_017729022.1:75677723-75697347 GCF_001723915.1 Gavialis gangeticus
TTGAGGGAAGTAATTACTCTGCTCTATTCTGCACTGGTGAGGCCACATCTGGAGGACTGTGTCTAATTTTGGGCTCCTTGCTATAGAAAGGATGTGGACAAGTTGGAGAGAGTCCAGCAACAAGCAATGAAAATGGTTCGGGGGCTGGGGCACTTGACTTCTGAGGAGAGGCCGAGGGAATTGGGCTTATTTAGTTTGCAGAAGAGAAGACTGAGAGGGGGATTTAATAGCAGCCTTCAACTACCTGGAGGGGGATTTCAAAGAGGATGGAGCTGGACTGCTCTCAGTGGCAACAGATGACAGAACAAGAAGCAACAGTCTCAAGTTGCAGCAAGGGCGGTTTTAGTTGGATATTAGGAAAAGTTTTCTCACTAGGAGGGTAGTGAAGCACTGTAACAGGTTACCTAGACAGGTGGTAGAATCTCTGTCCTTGGAGGTTTTTAAGGCCCGCCTAGACAAAGCCCTGGCTGGAATGATCTAGTTAGGAGTGGTCCTGGTTTAAGCAGGGGGTTGAACTAGATGACCTCCTGAGGTCCCTTCCAAGCCTAATTTTCTATGATCCTGTGATTAGGGATGTTGACAATATTCCCCTAGAGTGTAGTCAGTACTTCTAAGTAGTCTAACAAGGCCACTGGCTGAAAACTAAGTCAGCAATCTTCAAACTGGAAGTAAAAGTGAGAAATTAGCCACTGGAACAGATTAAGGACTGTGATAAATACTCCCATCATTTGGAGTCTGTACATCAGAACTGGATGTTGTTTCAAAAGACAGGCCCTAATCCAACTCAATACAACAATTGTTGGGTGAAATGTTATGGCTTCTACCAGGCAGTCAGTCCACACGATCATATGGGTGCTCAGTCCACACAATCAACAAGGATCTCTTCTGACTTTGAGATGTAGGAAATAGAAGGAAGAACCTAGAGTGACACCTCTCTCAACAATGTTACTCTCTCAGGCCTTTTCCAAATGTATATTAGTATAATAATATTACACCTTTATGTTTGGTAATCATTCCTAAAGCAGTAAACATTGAGGGGCTTCCAAAGGGGTCCCATCATACTAGACACTGTACAAATGAACACAGAGACAGCCCCTGCCCCACAAAGCACACAACCTAGGACTTAGACAATTGGACCAACATTGCCATAGCAAGGGATAGAACTACTTAATTACTATTAATTAATTATTTGACAAGCCCAAAAATTTATATGGGCTCATCAAATAAACATGCCCTTCTAAAAGCGTATTTCACCCAAGGATTTCAAAGTGCTTCCATCGACATTCAGGGTGCTGTAGCTGGACAGATGAGGCTGTTATCTACATTACTAAATTATGAGGCCAGAGCAAAGCTGGCCAGGGGGAGAGGTGGATAAAAAGATCACAACCTGTAGCTGATGTTGGTGTGCCAGCAAAACCCCTGGCATGGACTTAGTACTGCCTACAGAAGCTGACTTCTGCCAGCAAAGATTCTGAAGTTCAGGGGAGCTGGTGCACTTCCCATGAAAGAAAAACACCTTCTGCCAGCAGAGCTGTATCCATAATAGAGGCTGGGCCTGGTTCCCTTTAGCAGTTAAAGCAGCAGCAGCAGTGCCATAGTGGCAATATAACTTAACATTTACATTTATACAAAACAGTTTCAAACTCTAAGCACTGCAAAGCATGCTCAAAAGCAGGCACCACGATAACTAAATTGATGTCAAATTAATTTACTTATATAGGTGCAAACTACTAAGATTGAACCAACTTAAACCTACCCACTAAGTGCATCCATGCTAGGAGACAGCAGCAATGCAAATAAATTCATTTTAGATTCACTGGTACAAAAGGACATGGACAGACCACCCCTAAGTTTCATGCTGGTGGAGTAGTTGTGTAGGCAAGCCTGATAGCCACTGTGTATCCAGCTGTAGCTCACACCCAGCCTGGGAATGTAGAATCTCTGGGTGTTTTTACATGTGCTCTGGGGTGGGGTGGGGTGGGGTGGGGTGAGTCTAACGAGCTTTCGTTAAAGCATCCCTGCCACCATTTTGAAGCCTGGGGACACTGATACATGAGATGCAGAGGCTGCTAGAGCACACTAACTGGCACACTCCAGCAGTCTTGATTAACTGAATCTGCTCTGACACACTGTAATTACAGCACATTAGAGCAACCTTACCACATGACTACAGGCACCCTCTTTTACTAAAGGGAAGGGTGATACTGGCCAGGTTCACTGTTCACAAGTCTCAGGGGCCCTTAAGTTCTGCCTTTTTTGGTACAAGGGAGCTCAGTGTAATGGCTGAAGCAAACTATGCCTCTAACTGTGTGGATCCTCCCAGTGTAGTAGAGCATGGTGGTATTCTCAGTGGTTAAAAGGTTTATATCCAGATGGGGGGCTTAAATACACATCCTGCAGGTCTACAGGCAGAGTGTGACAAGCTGGGAAGAACTGATGCTGGATGCAAGTTTTAGGGCAGTGGTTTTCAAATTGCTGTGGTTACATACCCCTTTATCTGCACCTGCAAAATGTTGCTGCTAGTACCCCCGAGACCTGATGCATCTCTGAACAGAAAAGTGTTGGTGCCAACACCAATTCATGGCAACACCATTACTCACTGCACCTTGCCGAATCAGTAGCTCTGCTGCCATTAACATTGAGGCATGTACCCCTTGGCAAGGCATTGCACAACCCATTAGATGTGTACGCATACCCCAGTTTGAAAACCTGTGTGTTAGTATGTGACAGAAAGTAGGCCAATGAAAAGTCACGATACACTCTTCCCCTCCACTCCCCGCATGGGGAAAAAGAAAAAGAAGAATGTAGGATTTTTCACCTCTCAAGAGATCGGCAGACTCTGTTTTCAGATTTGCTGGTCACGTCGCCTGCCTTGCTAGCTGTCATCATGTCAGCACCTGGCGTGGTGATGGTTCACCTGGGGAGGTCAAAGCAACACACAAATAATTAGAGGTATTGTTGCATGTTTGGATATAGGAAACCTCTCATTTCCCTCCCCCATTCGACACACTTGCAAAACCTGCCCCTAGAATTCCAGCTAGGTAACAGCAGCAGGAAGCCATGCAGATCCCTGTCTTAACTTACTTATCTGTAAAATGGGGATGACAATGCTTACATCAACTCCCTGTTAGGGGTATGGTAAAGTTTTCTGGAGTTTTGAGTCAGAGATGGTCTTTTACTCTGTATTTGTAAAGTGTCTTGCACAATGGGGCCCCGTTCAGGGTTACTCTTTAGGCACTACTGCAACAAACATGATTCATAATAACTAGGCAATGTCTGTACAGTGAGTTGAACATATACTAAAACTATATAACTGTTAGCTATCACTGCTATTATCATAGCCCTAGGTTATCTGCCTTCCCCCACAAGACAGTAAAAATGACTTAACAAATAAAACTAACCCTGTAGTTACCCTGATCAATGGAATTAATCTGCCTCTGGCTCATAAGGCCATGGGATGTGCCACATTCTTAGGCTCCTAGTTAATGCCAAGGTATGTTGCTTATGACACTAGAGGTGGACTAAAACTCCTGGTTACCTAATGTATTTTCAGATCAGTGGGACATTTTAGACTATTGCTGATTTCCTTTGTCGAGATTTAAGGGGGCAACTTCACCCGGGTACCTCCACTGAAAACACTGGAATTCCACTCAGGATGGATGTGGTCCTACAGTTGCAGAAGTTGCTGTGGTTGGTGCTCACTGATCTTTGCATGGGGAGCTCTATTCTTTGTGGGGTAGCATCAGTCTCTTCTCTTTGAGCAGGTTTGTCTCACAACACAACAGATTTTTCTTCCTTTTGTAGTGGCCTGAAAAATCAGCTCTGGGTCCTTAAGGAACACCCCACTTCACAGGGCATTCTCACTCCTTCTCAGGAGCGCACTATCTGCAGCCATTGAAAAGCATTTCAATGAGAGGAAAGAGGTCATTGTCTCTTACACAATACTTTGAAAAACTCAAAGCCTCTGGAGTCTGTCCACTTGACTGAGCACTTCGATGCTACTCTGTCATGCCTGGAGTTTGGCAGCCCCAGCAAGTGCCTCGGGAAAGTTAGTAGTTCCTACTTTAAAAAAAAAGGAATATATAAAAGGATCTCTCATTTCCATGCACCAAGCATTTTGAGGGAGAGAGAAATAGGAATAATTCAGGCTTGTTCATTCTGAATTTTCTTTCCGTCTTTTCACCCCACACTGGCACCGTTTCTAAGATGAGGAGTGAACTCAGGGTCAACTCAATGTGTGCACATTCAAGGCAGTTTACTGCTAACCATTTAGCCAACTCTATCCCCTGGACAATAAGCCCCTCTACTTCTCTTCCTCATTAGTATCTGGAACAACACCCAGTTCACTTCCAAACACAGAGCAGCTTTACAAAATTGTCAGGAAAATTTACCAGCCCTAGAAGCATGATCTATTCACCCACCCATTAACTGTTATGATTCAGGATAATGAAAAACTAATGACATTCACTCCCTGTCCAAAGAATGACTCACCCAGGCTATTGGATGAGTAAATTTTTCATAGCTGGAACTAAGATTTTCACTTGCCGTAGAATATAAATTCTGTGTTCTGTGCTTATGCAGTGACAAGCACAACAGTCACGTTCTGTGGGTACAGTGCCTAGCTACTGCCACATATAACAGATAACAACCACACCTGTAGTAACAGTAGCAACAGAAGAGGATGACTGACTGTATCTAACACCGTCATTCATTCAGCATTCTAGAGGTTCTCTTGTGGTAAACTCTGAAGTCTATTCCCAGATGCAAGCAACTTCTTACCCAATAAATTCAGACTTGGAAGATTTGCTAAAAGACCCCTGGCAAATCAGGACAAAATGAGCATTCAGGCACAAACAGATGTGCAGTAACATTCAAAGTGCAAGGCAAAGCACACGTCAGATACCTCTGGGCAGATCTACACGTTCATTAATGTGCAGTGGTAACTGCACATTTAATTTAGTACTTGTATAATCAAGTGCTAAATGAATGTGCAGTAACTGGAGTTACTGTGCAGTAGCGCTGGTGAACACCTTTTAAGTGATGCTACTGTGCAGTATTATTAGGTTACTGCGCTGTTAGCATCTCATGTAGACATGCACTCTGTTGTTAATGGGGCCACCATGTGCAGCTTCCTGAACCAAACCACAATCACGGGAAGTAGCATCATAAAATACACAGAGGAAGCTGGGACAGTACTCACAGAAAATAAGCTGACTCTGTTGATAAAGGCAGGCCACACTGGTTATTAGTCCTGTTACGTCCTAAAGAACTGTTCAGAATGGAATAGAAAGGTGTAATAGAATAGAATAGAATAGAAAGGTGAACCCACAATGTAGTATAGTACCTACTGTGAAGAGAAAATGGGCACATCCAGGTTTGCAAAGACCTATGGAGATTCACTGGAGCAATAAGAATGGAAAGGCCCATCATTTCTCCCACAGAAGAGATAATCTGGCAATTTTACTGGTGGAATGGTTTTATACCTAGATGCAACTCATGGACTGTGGGTAGTTCCTGTCTCCCCTCGCAATGACCAGCTGACCAGTTTTGGAACATCACTCAAAAAAGTATTGCTTTCAGTGCTTAGTTAGCACAACAAGCAGACTAGAAGTCTTCCAGAGGAAAATGAGCAAAACTCTGTAAGGCTCACGGGGATTTAATTTAGTTTATAGGCACTCAGGAAGAACATAACAGCAACCTGGTACCTTTGGCCAGCACTACAGTCACTTGCATTAGAAAACAAAAGCCAAGGAGAGAATATTCAAACCCGCCATGACATGGCAGGACCCCAAAGGAGTGAGCTCAGAAGCATTCCATCGATTTATGACTGGGACGCTGGCCTATCACAGCCCATAAATTTCCAGAAGGGAGGCAAGCTGTCAAGCCTCGGTTGGAGACTCACCATTTGAATACACTCAGGAATCTATACCATTGTTTTGTCCAACAATGCAGCCACCTGATACCACTTTCTAGCTAACCAAGTGAAGGAATGACACAAGCGGGATAGAGAAGAACAGAAGAGGGGAGGAGCTCTCAAACCTGTTGACTAGACTGTGGGAAGGGTGCAGCCTCAGAGCAGAAGGCTGTCCTCATATCTTCTGCATGCACAAGACTTCACAATTCCCAGGGTCACGTGATAGGAACTTCCTGCTGCCAAAAAGAGTGAGACCTGCCATGACCTCTCTCTTTCAAACAGAGTTCCTGCCTGCTTTGTGTTTGCAAAAGAGGCGCTTGTTTACTGATCCATCATTGGCATGCAGGAAATGGCCTTGAAATGAGCTGTAATCATCCGTCCCCAGCAGTAGTTGTTTGGTTTTCTTCTAATTTAAGTTTTCCTCTTTCCCTTCTTCCCACCCCCCACTCAAAACACAGTAGTAAAATAAAGCACATGCTTCTGCCTAAGGATGACTGACATGATTAGGAGATAGGGACTGGTCACATCAAAGGTGAAGAGTGATTTTGGATGCTTTAGGTTTCAGATGCCCAACAGAAGATATCTTAAGAGGAATCTGATTTTCAAAAATAGTTAAGAACGCACCTTCTGAAAAATCAGGCCGGGCTGCCTGGCCTTAATAGTAAAACTCTCAAAACAAGCAGACCCCAAATCATTAGAGAAGCAAGGGATTTTCTGGTGATATTTTTTGCTGGACCAACTGTATAGTTGGAAGATATGTTAAAAGAAGCTTTTGGGTACAAAGTGCCCTTCCTAAGCTTATCTAAGATCTCGTCCAAATATACAGTTGGTCCAACAAAAGATATCCTCAAAATAACCTTGTTTCTTGCACATTTTGTGGACTATCACAGCTACCACAATACTCCAACCCAAAATCACTAGTCACTTTTGAAAATTTACCTGGAACATATGCAGAGCTGCGCTAAGTTACACTGTGGAGGCTTTTGCCCGGTCTCACCTCACTGGGTGCCAGAAAACAGAACTGACAGTGAACCACTGAGGGGTGGTGGGGGCCTGAGTTGTTTCAGCCATTATTGACAAGGTCAGTGCTGCTGTAAATGTCTGATTTGTTAGCCATTCCCTTTTGTCTGACAGGGGTAACGGGACTAGTAACTGGATGTGTGAATTTTCACCATGCAGCCATGTCTCATGACGAGAAATCATCACCATCTTGTGAGTTGCCTCTATAAAACGACCAAGTATCATTTCAGTCTGGTATTTTTGTGGGCAAGTCTATACATCACAAACACTAGAACAACTGCTTACTTGCCAGGTAGCATCCATCAAGGGCACAGACAGGATGGGCCTTGAGATCCGGCAACTTCCTTATCCCTACAGGATATAGAAATCTTTAAGAGGACGATGTGCAAAACTTCTCCCGTAAGAATAAGGACTCACCTTCTGCATCTGTCTAAGCACTTTTCCAGAGAGCACAGGACAATCTAATGGCACAAGCCATGAAAACAACGAAAATCAAATACTTTTAGCCACTGTATCCAGTATGGTCCCAGCGTTTCTAAATCACAAACGTGATCAGGGGATCACAATATGCCTTTCTAGGCCTTTCCTTTGCTATGCCACTTAAGATCTAATGAAGAAACCACATCCCACTTACAACCTTATCACCTGGAGATGGTCACTTTGTGCTGAGTCTTGGCCATTTGGAAACTGTAAGAGTGTCAGCCACCAGCATGCTGGAGGCATATCTTAGCTATAAGTATTTAGGCACAAGGCCTGACTTCTTTGTTCTGTGTCTGTACTACAACAAGCATAAAAATGGCATCCAAGTCCATTAGTGGGGATCATAGGCACTGCCACTACATAAAGAAACAATGGTAATTATCAATATTGGAATCACCAGAAAGACCCCAAGGACCTTCACTTGTTCATTTGCAGAAACTCTTGTCAAAAGGAGGTAAAACCTGAAGGGATCAGAGGGAGGATCCTTGATTTTTCTTCCAGGATGCCCACAAAAAAGTTCTCTCTCATTTGTTTCTTTACATCTGAAGGCACATCAATGCTTTATTCAGATGCACCCATATACAAAACATGTGCATAGCCCTTCTGAATGTCAAAGTGCACTAAGGTGCAACTCATGTAACATACAGACAGCAACACCCATCAGACAAAAATGCATATATATTATACACATAAAGAGGAGGAAGGATGCCAACAAGACAAAATACTAACAGGAAGATCATGGGCAGGGCTGAACTGACAGTTGGAAACTTTAATCCTAACCCCTTCCACCTCCACCCCTCACTCTATTTAGATTTGATTTCCCTCTAAGCGAAAAGGGAAGCATATGTACATAGCCATCTTCATGGCCTGCGTGCAGGATTGCAGCACTCAGCTGAATCTCGTTGTTATGTGGAGATGTGCGCACCGAGGGCAGAGAATTCATTTCCTGTGATCTAAATAGCAACTCGACCTATATTGTGTCAAATCACAATGGAACCGAGAGGAAGTCTCTGGAGTAATGCCCCGGTGCACCAAAGGTAAGCAGAGTCAGTGAGGAGGGACATAGGAGGAAGACCTAAGAGACAAACTCCCCCGACTCAGAGTGGGAGTTCTCCATAGAAAGCAACTGCTGACCTTAGAGGCCCAGTCGCTGCCCTGCTCTGTAGGAAAGCCTGGTTAATGATGATCTCACTCACAAAGAGATACCAGATATTATTTAAGGTAGAGGCACATGCTTCATCAAGGGTGAGATAATCCGGGTTCTCCACCACTTGATCACAGGACAGTCCTCATGATTGTAATAAGACCCACCATCTACTATAATGTGAGCTTTCGATCCAGCCCTTAGTCATCAATAGGTCACCCCCAGAAGTACACGTGTGGGGTCTCTGAACCACCTTTACCAGTTGTGCAACTGGGGAGACGGTGACCAAGCAGGGCACCTGCCTCAGGTGCTGACTTAAAGGGGGCACCAGAGTGGCACCCCCAGACACCTGTGCTACAGTGGCCACAGCCCAGCCACAGAAGCCAGGCAGCTGTTGCCCCCCACTGCAGCTGATGTGCAGCAAACTTTCATCTCCTCGGCACTCTGCCCAGGGCTGGCAGGAGCTTGCTATTCCTCTGACCACCACTTCTACCTCTCTGCCATTCAGCCTTCCCAGCCCGGTGTTCTGGTAACCTTCACCCTGGCCTAACAAGGGCACCCTCTTGAGACCAGTCATGCTTTTCTAAGCATTGGCCCCCATAAAGTTACTTGAGGGCAAATGAAAGCATTTGCTTTCTTCCATAATCTAAGTGGGATATAAAGGGGTTTGGGGTGACTGTACCCGAAAGCTTGCTAAGAACTGTTTTCCAACTACTCAGTCAGTCTAATAAAAGATATCACATCTACTTAAAGAACCTTGCCTGCCTTGGATGTAAAGCACTCTCGGCTTCTGCTAGCCAGGGAGATTCAAGAAACCAATGGTAGTACTTTTCCTGTTATTACATTTTAAAGGGACCTTAATTGTAAGAACTAACTGAAAGGCGTAAGTGGAAAAAACCTGGATGAAATAATGCAACAGATGTTCCTGCAAAAAAGACCAGAGCTGGCTCTCCAGGGTCATTAATCCTGGGTTCCTCCTGTCTAGAATTGCTCTGTTTTGCCCTAGACTATATCTCTTCCCTTAGGGTTGATGCATATTTTACTTCAGTGTTTTCATGAGCAAGTGTTTTCATGTGTTTACACTTGCTCTGTTTTCAACTAAATCGCATAGGAGTGGAACCAAAGTATGTTAATATTATTCACACACATACTACATGAAATACATACACACATGGTTAATGCTACAATATCAACTACTCAAAGGCTAGGAAATACCCTATTAAAACTGTCTGTGCCAGCTCCCTGGCACATATGATGTATGTGCCTTAGGATGCCATCTTAATTGCATATAATTGAATACCATTTTCCCACAGCCTCCCTGCCTCATTCAGTGGGCAGAATGAATGGTGTTCACTTAATGAGGAGCTCTGATAATTTGAGGCCTACCTCTTATGAATGTCATTTGATTCTGGTGTATATGGGTCAGACTGCAAAATCCACTTTGAATATGGAACTGGTTTACCTTCTCTGCTATGTCTTGTCTCCACATTGAGTTACAACCCACTGGAGGTGACAGGACAAATTCTCATAGCGGGTGCTGGGTGAAATAACCAGTTGTTAAAACTTAATGAACATCCATCCAAATGAAGCACCCTTGAACAAAAATATGGTTCCTCCTCAAACAAACCAGTCTGAACTACTAGAGACCTGTGATCAAGTAACTGATTACAGACCCACTTGTTTTAAAACATGGTTCACAATATCCGGGTTTTGCTTTAATTGCTGCTTGACACAACAAATAGAAGCCATGCTCAACTGTCTAAATGTCCCTAGGCTTGGAAAGCAGCGATTTCACGTTGTATAGTCAGTGCCATATGACCATACTGAATAAAACGGCAACAATACAGAGCATCTGTCCTATCTGGAATGATTACAAGCATTATTTAAGTAAGCCTCACAACTGGGTATGGCAGGTAAGTACCACTACACCCATTTTAGAGAAGGAAAAACAGAGAAGCAGCTCACTCAGGTCAAAGCTGGAACAACTTCAGATGTTGGCATCTATTCTTCAGAGGCTCATGCTACTAGGGCATATGCAGTTAATATCAGCATGTGCCTCACACATTGTACACACACACTCACCAAAACAGATTTTAATGGAAGCTGTAATTGCTCAGCCCCTTTGAAAAAGAGCCCACATTTATTTACTTTAGACACCTAAAATACAGTACTTCATGAGTAAGTTAAGGCTGAGACAAGACTCAAGAGGTAAAAGCCACATGTTATTCAAGTCAGTGAGAATTTGATTACTGACTTCAGAAGGACTGAGATTCATGCTTGCAATTTTAAGGTAAGAGAAAGCAAATGTCCAAGAATGATATACTGGAAAAAAGTGCCCCTACTGCAGATGTGTCCAGAGGAAGGTCAGAGATATGTTTACATGTAAACCTCACCCCCAGAAATTCAGCAATACAGGGAAATAGGATTCTTTCATTCTCCCCTAACATGCAGAATTTGCCCTAAAGTTACACTGCCTTAATGTGCAAGGTGGCCCATATTCTACCATGGACCAATGACAACATTACAGTCCAATACTTTGTGAAAAAGCTGGACTAGGAACAGAGGGTATAATTAGAGAGGCGACACTAAAATAAGGCTGTTGTTTATCCACAATCTAGGTAAGTCCCAAAACATCAGAACTTAAAAACTGCAACATTACTATGTATAGAAATGCTGTGTTAAGCCTTGATTCAGCAAAACACATGCTGATTTTAGGCATGCAGTTGAGCCAAGTGACTTCAAGAGAACTCAAGTGCTTCAGAGCACTGCAGAGTTGCAGCCTTGGGTAAATTCTAGATGTCTAAAATGCAACCTTTTCTTTCTTCCTCACAGGCCCCAAAAGTTGACTGTATGGTACAAAGGAACCCCTCCTTCCAGGTGAAAATATGAAAAATAAGGTCAATAAAATATTTTACATTTCCAAAGCCTTTCTGTCAGAAAAACTGCACAAGCAGGGTATGATGGCACAGAGATTGTGCTGCTATGGATCTTGGTTTTCAGAAGTGTAAAGGCCTTGCATCTCCCATTTGCTATGTTTGGGATTACAAGTGCTCACGTGCATCTCTGTGACTCATGCTTACAAGAGTTTGGGGACAGCCCGAGGAATTCATGTGTAGCCCAACAAGGAAAAGTCACATCCCAGTTGAAGGCGAGGACACGGTATATACTATACAGTATACACTGGCAAATTCAGTTTAGAAAATGCCTCCCTTACCCCCTCCTCCTGCCCAGGGTCACAGTATTCAAACCATCAGTTCTGGACATTGTTCAGATACCCATGTTATTCTATGGGTCCCTTTGGGTTAAATCAGGAGTGTTGACAACTGACTCCAACAACTGCTCCCAGGCTAAAAGTATAGTTTATCGTGACTAAACAAGGGAAATAAAGGGACAAAATTCAGAGGAAGCCAATTCCTCCAAATTAATATCTTCTGCATCAGCCTTTATCCTACAGAGCGATGAATGCTTCACCTTCTGTACAAGCATTCCCTCTTGAGGAGCCCATCACCCTGAACTCTGGGCACCATCTGTACTGTGCTGGTGAGCATGTTACAGGTCCCCCTCCATGCCAGTTCACAGACACCATGAGGAGTTGTAGCTCCTCCATCACTTGTTCTTTCACTTAAGACACACTGGAAGTCTTTTAGCACTGGAGGTCTCCAATTGCATCGTTGGTACATCAACCATGACACGCTAAGATAGCTGAACAAGACAGAGGCTCTTTCCCAGAGCCAACAACAATATATTGGCACCCCCTGATTAAACTTGCTTGAAAGGAAACCAGAGACATGAGCTAGCCAACCAGGACAGCAGCTTCCCAAAGGTCACCTGCCATTAGGAGAAAACCCAAGCAGATTAAAGAATTCTTCTGCAGAGCGGGTTTTATTTGATTTCTTTTCAAAAGGGAAAAAGCTCTGTTTGTGTTTGTTTGTTTGTCAGGACAATAGAAAAATGATATTGTGCTGGAGCTGCCAGGAAACAGTCGGCCATCTGCCTGCGTGGAGAGCAGTTTTTCCCTTTCTTTTGTAATAAAAGGAATGTAGCTCATAGAGCCGCCATCCGCCCTACGCTAGGGAGGAAATCTGAGAGCCTGTGCACTGCCAGGGTAAAGGAAGTGTGGGGGAGGGAGCAAGCTGAGTTGATGTGGTTAAGCGGGTCATTGCACTGATGGCCAATAAAAGGGGAAAAAAAACAGTTTGAAAGTAGAGCACTCAGGAAAAATAGTCCTTCCTCTCCTTGCTTCCCTCTTTTAATTCTCTCACTCCGTCTCCGTTTCCCCTCCCGCCCCCTCTTCCTCCCCTCATACTCACACACACGTGTGCTTGGCAGGAACTCCAAATAGAGAGACTATGCACTTCTCCTGGAGGACGTCAGTGCAGACTTTGAAATACAGAGCTATTGTCAGCAGGGAACAGACTCTGTCACCTGAAACTGCAACTGGTACCATGGCTAAATCAAAGCAATAGAAAGATATTTGGCTCTGCCGCCACGGGTGAGGTGAGACTGATTCCCTCCCCCCCCACCCCCCAGCCCTCCAACAATCTTATCTTTGGCACTTGAACAGAAACCATTTAAAGCAGGGAGGCTCTCGCCTCCAGTCAAAGCAAGGTGCACCAGACATGCGGGGGGGAAGGAAAAGGGGTGTCCGGCACTTGTATTGTTTGTATTTTTGTTTTCATTTTTCACAGACTTTTTACAGCTTCAGATTCACATGGCAGCTTGTAACGCAAAAGTAACCAGAGATCTGATCTTCTTATGGTGTTTTCACCAAGCATGGTAGAAAAACAATCAGGAGACAATGGCATGTTGTTTTGCTTCCCTGAAGGAAACAAGCCCACTAGTAGAAGTTTCCAAAGCCAGTAAATAACTCAGTGGCCTTGGTTTTTAGGAATTGGGCATGTCTACACGACGCCCAATGTCCCCACAGCAACGTGTTACGTTGCCATACAATGCGCTACAGTGACATAACAATCACGTGAGTCTATACATAATCGGCAGCTACTTCACCATAGCAGTGCGCTCCTCCGTCTTAGCATGCAGTTGTGGTGAAGTAGCAGTAGAAAACTAACAGTGCCCCACATGCACAGTGCAGTATGGGAGGTTACTGCATTGTGCTTTAGTACTAAAGCATGGCGCCGTAACAGTTTTGCTATAGGGTGGTGGCTGCCAACCTTTTTTTTGTTGCAACTTCCGCCCCTGCCCTCACCATCGACTTACTCATGCCCGGTGGCACCAGCAAACCCCAGGCCGGGCTGGGATTGCGGGGGGCAGAGGCAGCGAGAGCCGCATGGACCATGCACTGGGAAAGCCCCGCAGGTGGGAGGGGTGGAATGAGGGCCAGACCCCCCTGCGACCCTGATTTCGGTTGTGACTCGAGGTTGGGAGCCACTGCTATAGGGTAATGTGTAGATGCACCCATTAAGTAATATTTTTAAAAGCACTATATGCTTAACTCATTAGTTTGCCATTGATTTCAGTGGAACTAATGCACCTAGGCCAGTGATTCTCAGCCAAGGTGCCTTGACATCCCTTTAATGAGTACCATGGGTGCTGTGCAATGTTCACATGGCTATGTGGGCAAACATGATCCACAAGCTAAATCCAGACATTTCAAATATGAATCCATAGTGTCAAAGACCTGCTGTGGTCTTTCTGAGTTCTTCGCAACAGAAGAATTGCTCTATTATCTTTCCACAGTCAAAAAATGGGTGAAAGCTAAGGGCTGGCATTTTTGAGGCATGTCTTGAGTCTAACAATGGGTACCTTGAGTCCAAAAAGCTTGAGAACGATTGGCCTAGGCTCTTCTGAAAAATCCCAGAAAACACCTAACTGAATCTTTAGGTGCTTTACACCTCTAAGAATGGCGTCTGGAAGAGACAGTCAATATGTCTTGGGCTTTTAAGTACCTAAATCACTTCTCAAAATGGGACCCAGGATACTAGTAAATATGGGATAAAGGAGATGGGGCATTACTACATATCAGCTTTTCTATGGTACCTCTTCAAAAATTAAACTACCACAGTTTAACTTCCATTCACTACCATGGTGGATTTGACTTAAATCAAATTGATTTAAATCACTGGTCAGGAAACCTCAATTTAATCAAAAAGTTCATTCTTGTTGTTTGATATCCTTTATTCATTTAACTTCTTGAAACTCTGCACTTTTAGAGACAGGTAAGGGCTTGACTCTGTACACAAACTTGTAGAGAGACAAGAGGGATGATGGATAGGTGATCAGGATTGTTATCTCTCATCTCCATATACTAGTGTTAACAAGGATGTTATCTCTAGAGAGACAAATCCACAGTTTGAGAACCAAAACTAAGCATCACAGAGATGCTTAATGAGATCTTCTAGACTGATCTTCTAGACTGAGCAACCACCAGGAAAAGTCAATTTGGGTTCTTGTGGCACCTAAAGAAACTCCCTCATGGGCATCTCTGCTGAATCCCACCCCAGGCACCAGTTAATCAAGATTTACACAAATCACTGCTAGAGAACTCCCTCAGACCCACATCCTATCCCTTCTGAGCAGCTTTTGTAAGGATCCTTGGTTTGTGACTGGGGTTTCTACTTGATTTCTAAATTTCTCATATTAACTAGCAAGTGTGAAGTAAAAGGTTGCTAAGACAACATACAAAATAAGAGTGTTCCTGACATTCAGATGGTGCCCTTCCTATCCCAAAAGACTCCACAAAGTGTTCAACAAATCATACAAATTCAATACAAATTGTTAATAAGCCATGAATCATGACTCCATAATTATGACTACATCGAAAGATATTTTTGAAGTTATTCCTATGACTTTATCAGGAACCAAAAGTATTTCCTTTCCAATCTCACACCATGTGGAAATCTCTCACCACGGGAAAGCAAATTTAAATTCTTAGAAAATTACAAACCTGGGAAGGGAGGCATTTTTGTGGAATGAACAATTTAAGAGAAGGCTGGATAGGCATCTGTCTGGGGTCATCTGACCCCAGCACTCTTTTCTGCCTAGGCAGGGGCTCGGACTTGATCTGTTGAGGTCCCGTCCGACCCTAGCATCTATGAATCTATGAATCATTTACCCAGGGCTGTAGCCAGGACATACAGACTACAGAGTCCAGGACAAAATATCTAAGCAGGACCCTTATGTAATCAAGTCCCTTGCAGCAACTCCGAAACCCCAAATGACAGCCCCCAGCATCATCCTCTGTATTGCCATTCTTCCTTTCTACCTTCTTTCCAGCCCTACGTTGGGGTGAAATGCCACTTCTGTTGAAGCCACTGCAGAATCCCTATTATTTTGAGTGAGACTAGGATCTAACTCTTAGTTTTAATGTCTCCTTCATCCAGCCAAGCATTCAAAAGTCACGTCATCACTTTCATTTACTAACAGAAATTCACAGAGATACAAACAGCTGCCCTCCATTCAGTTTTGTAGTATCATACACAATAAATTCCACACGCTTAATAACACTTTACAACAGACCACAATAGTCTCTCTCAGAAGTAGGTACAGTTGCTCAGGATGGGAGGCCAGCACAAGGAGACGAGTACTTTCACAGTCTTTCGCTTCTCTGGTATAAGTAGGTAATCCACTGGTGAGTGTGTGTTAGGTTCTCTCTTGGCGTCCTGTCTACAGAAGACAGGAGTCCATTACAGTCTCTGTCTACAGATGTGTTTCTCAAGCTGTAGCAGGTCATGCCTCTAGCTCTGAGTTTCTGTGGCTTGTCAGCCATGATAGGAGCTTTCACAAGTACAGACAAATTCAAGGCTGGATATGACTTTAATAGGATTATGTAACATTCCATCAAATCTGGAGGTTCATTTCTCACCACAATTATCTGTGTTACGTCCAGTAGAAGCTTTGGTTAGATTCCCTTTCTTCGCTATGCCATTTAGGTTATTTATGGCAGCAAGCAAGGATGATTTTTGAAAACAGTACGTATAGAAACTGCTTGCATAGGAGACATAAATACAGATTCTCCTATCATATTTACTGGAAGAGGCCCAAAGAGAACTTACATAATGTTATACTTGATATACTTGCTTGCTGGCAAGAAGTATGTTTGGCATTTAAATATGCATTCTTCTTCCCATCTCTTCCATATGTAATAATTTAAACATTGATGTTTCACAGTGTTTACATAATAAAAATCTTCCATTTACTTCATTTACGCTGTGTCCATTACATTAATGTTTAAAGTCCAAAGGAAAAAAAAAGTAGGAAGGGGAGTAGAGAGAAATTCCAAGATAAAAATGTATTATCTGGGAGGCAATTTTGTTTAAATCCATTTCTAATTAAAAGGAACATTAATAATATTGATAATTCTTTGAGCAAAGTTTTTATGAACTTGAGTGTGACAGGGCACTGTTGGTGCCTGCCACTTTAAGGGCTAGATCAGGCATCCAGCAGGTGCCTGATGGCAGCAGCCATTTTGAGAACCAGGTCTATAAAGGCTGCAGTCTGCTACAGCCAACACAGGTAGAAACATTGCCTAGCTGAGCTGCAGCAGGAGCAACCAGGAGGTAAGGGCAAGAACTTATGGGGATGGCTAGGAGGCTCTTGGTCCTGGGCATGACAAAGAACTGTGCCCTGCTGGAGACAGGTGGCCTGGTGGGGTTCCTGGTGCTGCAGGAATCCCCAGGAAATGCCAGGCCAGTTACTACCCCAGTGAAAGGTGGGTCAGGGTGCCTTTATAATCCCAGTGCCCACAACTGGGGGGGTAACCCCAAAGTAGGGCTGAGAAGATGAGAGAGTGGGCTAGATGCTCAATAAGCCTGACTTGAGGCACACTTGACTGGTCAATGCTGGGGCCAGGACCAGAAGGGTCAAAGGGACCTGGGGCCTACTGCGAGGGACACCAAGGGCCTGATATTGCAACTGGCCTTGGAGGTGAGGCCAGGGCCTGTGTGGCTAAAGGTCCTGGGAGCCATGGCTCAGAGGGAGAAGAGTACAGGAAGCGAGGCAGCCCAGAATGAGGGCAGAGTACACTGTCTGATAAGAGGGATCCAGTTAGGGTCCAGAATGGAAGATAGTGGAGGCTCAAGACTCTAAGAACTGTGATACTATCTGTGAGACATGGGCTGCAGTGTAGGAAAGGTCAGAGCCACAGATAGTACCCCCTGGCATCAGAGCAGAAATGGGCAGTCTCCCCCATCATACCAACAGCTTATGGAAACAACAAAGTCGTGGCAGGAGAGACTGGGCGGACTGCCCCATAGAGACAGGTGGGTGGGTCTGCATAAGACTTGACCCCAAGAGGTGCCCCCTGTCACACTGAGAAATCACATTTTTAAAACTAAACATTTCACCCAAAATGTATATTCTCACACACTGTTCCAAAGAAGAAATCTACCTTAACTCTGTCCCTGAACTCATTAAGGTTTTACACTACATTGTACTTTATCGTAGGAGTAAGAAGTTCATACCTCAGATGTATTTGTGATGTATCCATGATAAATGTTGTACTTTGTGTGGGACTATAAATCAGTGGAAATACAATATCAGACATACAGCAATAAAACATCACCAGTTTGTCACATGGGTCATGGATAGAAATGGACAATTTTTTTGAGACAAATTATTCGTTGAATAATGTAATTGTGGGTCAACGTAATCTATTTGTGAGTTCAGGCTGAGTTCAGAAATAATTTCTGTTGGAAAAAAAGTAAGGAAAATAGTTTTAGAAAGCTTGAAACATTTGGCTTCAACATTTTCTAAACTAATCATTCCAGTTTTTCCTTTTGAAAGCACTTTTAATTTAAAAATTTTGCTGGATTTAAAGTTTTAAAAATAGCCAAAAATGTAATTAAGCACTTTGTTCAACTCAACTGAAAACAACAGTAATTCTTTCTTTTCCGTTTCAGGAAGGAAACGTAACAAGCAAAAATTGTTTGAGGTCAACACAAAATATTTTTTCATTATTTTTTATTGGACTATTAAACCAGGAATGCCAATTATTTTCACTATTTTTGTCCATGAAAGGGTCATCAAATGATCTCCCTTCTCCAAAAAAAAAAATACCCCTCAGGACTGTACCATCACATTGTTATAGCCTGTTGAACTGTCATAGCCATGTTGAAATTAATAGAATTATTATAGATTATACCAGCCCAGAAACTGGTCCCTCACCAAAATGGCCCCCACTTCCTGTTCAAACCCTTGACTTCATGCATCTAATAGACAAACATTTTTTGCTATTTCTTGTAAAGGCACCTTTAAAAAAATCACCCTGTGCAAAATTTAGAAAAAAATTTTCAATGTAGTTATTTCATTATCACTCTTGCTACAGAATGGTTTGTTTGCAAGTGGTAATAGAAGGAAGAAAAATATGTTGCAAAGTTAATTCCAGGGGTCCTTCTGTGAAAAAAAGAATCGGGTTAGTAAACATCTGTCCTCTCGGCACTGGTGGAGCTTATCATAATTTTTTTTGCCATCTCCCTATAATTTAGTTCAAGATGATGCCTGATTCCTCAAAGAGCAGTGACTTCACTGCCTGCCTGAACTACAGTAAGAGTGCAAGGAAGCCTGACCTCTCTGTGAATTAGGAGAGAGACTGGAACCTTCATGCATGAATAGTTCTGGCTCAATGCACATAAGGGTTGGGATTTTTATTTTTTCAGCACATGCTGTCAGAGTTGAAGCACTGCAGGACTCATAAGAAACAAGCCCTTTTTTCTGATAACATCCATAGATCATTCATGCTAAGAAAAATTCTCTTCCTATTGTAAGTAACTCTTAAGGCATTATTACACGTGAACCCCAGCATCCCAGAAGGCACTGCCCCTGGCTGCTCTATCTTCTCCCACAGTGAAAGCAGCGGCAGCACCTAAAGGTAAGAATCCCCCCTCCCCTCCCTTTCCAGGCACTTCCCAGCCTCTGGGGCTTTTCATCCATACCCCTTTGCCCCTCAGGACTCTTCCCCTGTCCTCCCCTACCCTGGGACTTCCCCTCAGCTCCCTCCACTGGCCCTTATGGCTCACCTGCAGCTCCTGGTGCTGTCCTGCGGAAACAAGCAGGGAAGGGAAACCTGTTGGCCACCACTGCTGCCAAGCTGTGGCTGCTCTTTGGACTGA
>NW_017729022.1:75702347-75703858 GCF_001723915.1 Gavialis gangeticus
CTTCCCCTGTCCTCCCCTACCCTGGGACTTCCCCTCAGCTCCCTCCACTGGCCCTTATGGCTCACCTGCAGCTCCTGGTGCTGTCCTGCGGAAACAAGCAGGGAAGGGAAACCTGTTGGCCACCACTGCTGCCAAGCTGTGGCTGCTCTTTGGACTGAGCCCAGCCCAGAGAGCGGTAGTGGTGGTGGCAGTGGTGGGTGGGTTCTCACACCCTACTTGCTCCCCCAGGAGTTGCAGGGTGGTGAGCAGAGATCTGGAGTGTGGGGTGGGGGGGAGAAGTATGGCTGGCCTGATGTGGGCCAGCTGGGGAGGAGTGAGGGGAAGCACAGGTGGTGCTACCTGCCCCCCCTGCATCTCCAAATCTGCCCCACTCCCTCCCCGATCCCCGCTCGCTGCCCCCCGGTAGCTCCTAGCTCCTGGTGCTGTCCCAAGGGAGCAAGCAGAGAAGAGGAAGCTGACCACTGTTGCTCCCACTCTCTGGCCTGGCCTCAACCTGGAGAGCCTGTTACAGCCTAGCAGTGGTGGCGGTGGCAGTGGCAGTGGGAAGGTTCCCCTTCCCTACTTGCTGTGCTGCAGGTCAGCTGGAGTATATGGGGGGGTGGTGATCTGCAAAGGCCAGAGGAATGATGAGGAGCTCCAACTGGCAGGAAAGGTGCCCCAGAGGCAAGGGGGACAGTGGTGTGGACAACTGCAGCCCAATTTGGGGTGGCGGGGGGCTCGATCTAGCCAGTGGCAGGCAGCAGGGAACCAGACTGGTCAGGCAGGGGCTGGCAGGCCCAATAGGACCCTGCTAGCCCCTGGCTGCCCAATCTGGGCCACCAGCCCTGCCCCTGAGAGAAGAGTAGGAACCAGCTTGAGTCCTAGCCACGTCCCTGTTCACCTCCCTTTAAGGCAGTGGTCTCCAACCTTTTTAAGTAGATCACTTTTGGCATTTAAAAGCAACCCAAGATCTACTGTGTGCTTCCCCCCAGCTGCCCTCCCCCCCTGCCCAGCAGGTGAGAGATGAATCTGTGGGGAGGGAAGGGGGGGCAGACCAAGGCAAAGGGAGAATAAATTATTTGGGGGCTCACCTCCCCAGCAGGTAAGTTCCACCTGGCTGGGGCCCCACTCAACTTACCCTGCTCCTGCCTCTGCAGCACTGTCCATCACCTCAATCTAGCCCCACCCCTTCCTTCCCCCACAGACTGACCTGCTGGGCTGGGGCATATGTGTGCATGCACGTAGGCACTCCACCCTAGGCTTGGATCAACTCCAAGAGGCTCCAAGATCTACCGGTGGATTGAGATCCACTGGTTAGTAACCACTGCTCTAAGGGCAAGTTAGAGCATTAACGGTTACAAGGGGGTGTCTACATGAGCCATCCACTGCAGTTGTTCTGTGCAGTCATTTAGGACTTGCATAACCAAGTCCTAAATGACTTCATGTGACTGGCATTACTGCACAGTAGTATCCCGGCACGGTTGCCTAGTGATGCTTACTGTGCAGTAGCTCATTACTACTGTGCAGTAGCA